>NC_058381.1:8902500-9157500 GCF_018350175.1 Felis catus
GTATAACCAAAAAAAAAAAAAGGCGTCTTTTGTAAATGCTATAAACATTTGGATACTATAATTTCTTACTTATAAATGGCTTCATGTAATATCATTTTTTGTTTGTTTCTATACATTAAGGACATGTTTACAACTACATTTCTCCTCACTGGTGCATTTCCCCCATATTTACCGTCAGTAGTTGGGTTTCCACATCGTCATGAACCAGATCAATTCCCATTCTCTTCTCTCGATGAAATAGACATTCTCGGGCTACCTACAGATACACGAAGAACAGAAAGCACTAATCCAAACTGACTAAAATCAGTGACCAGCAGCTCTAAGGACCTATTTCTAAAACAAGTCAGTGGATACTCCCAATACCAATTTTTCAAGCCATTTTCTTGGAAATCTAGTGTGAGACCCACCATGACAACTAAGAAACTCCCTACTGCTAGTTAAGAGATAGAGTTAGCTCTTCACATCAGTGTGAAAAAAACTCTAATTTGGAAAGTTGACAAAATAAAGCACATGACATTTACATGATTCCCACAAATTAGCATCTGAGAAAACTACTTAGCATTAAGTCTTCTACAGAAATAGTTCGACAACCTGAAACATAGTTTTCAAGATATTATTTCCACATATTTTCGACTGAGGGTGAGGAAGAAACAAATTATTACCTTTAAAGATGCCAAAATATTTGTGTAGCCAAAAATCTTAATGATTATTTTTCAAGTTCCATTTATTGTTTCCTAATTACGAAAATAATGTGCCTTGTCCATTAAAGAGAAAAAATATAGAAAAGTAGGAAATGGTCTAACTATATTCCTATCACTGTTTTGTTTGTTGTTTTTAATTAAAAAAAAAAGGTTATGAGGCACCTGGGTGGCTTCGTCAGTTAAGCGTCCGACTTCGGCTCAGGTCACAATCTCATCACTTGTGAGTTTGAGCCCCGCATCGGGCTCTGAGCTGACAGCTCGGAGCCTGGAGCCCGCTTCGGATTCTGTCTCCCTCTCTTTCTGCCCCTCCCCCGTTCACAGTCTGTCTCTCTCTGTCTCTGAAAACTGAATAAAAGTTTAAAAACAATTTTTTAAAAAAGGTTATAATGTCCTTACAATTTTAGAGTATGCTTTTTAGGATTGACATTAAATGGTAGGCTCCGGTCATAAAATATTCTTCGAGACAAAGTAGGTTAATGACTCCAGTGGAAAACAGCTTGGATTGCTAACAATAAATTATGTATGAAAGAACATTATGTAAATGTTAAAATACTCTTTTCCAAAGACTATTTCTTGACATGGAACAACTGTATAATCTTAATCTTTTAAGCATAAAATATAATAGCATGTATACTGTAATCTGGACATAGTGTCACTGAACAAAATCTTTCAGTGAATGTATATTTTTTAATAGGAAAAGTCACATTTACTAGAAGATGGATTAAGGGGTTGAGAGGAACGCTGATGACTCTAATGTGTATCCCTAACCTGCTTTTCATAAGTTTCTACTAACCCACAGTCTATTAGGACTCTACTAATCTTAGCAGCCACATAGAAAGGTATCGATCTCCCGTACTTTGGCCAACTCTAGATGTCATCAGTTTTCATTGTTGCAGATATGATAGGCCAAAGATGGATACACCATTGATTTAATTTTCATTTTTATCCCTGAATTTTAACTTTTTTTTTTAATGTTTTATTTATTTTTGAGACAAAGAGACAGACAGCATGAGCAGGGGAGGGGCAGAGAGAGAGGGAGACACAGAATCCGAAGCAGGCTCCAGGCTCTGAGCTGTCAGCACAGAGCCTGACGCGGGGCTCGAACTCATGAACTGTGAGATCATGACGGGAGCCAAAGTCGGATGCTCAACCGACTGAGCCACCCAGGCGCCCCAACTTTTTTGCTCATATTAGTTGATCATCTGGGTTTTCCCTTCTGAGATGTACCTGTTCATGTGATTAACTCTAATCTTAAATTTTTCTTAATGTTTTTTTATTTTCGAGAGAGGGACAGAGAGCACGAGCAGGGGAGGGGCAGAGAGAGAGGGAGACACAGAATCTGAGGCAGGCTCCAGGCTCTGAGCTATCAGCACAGAGCCCAACATGGGGCTCGAACCCACGAACTGTGAGATCATGACGTGAGCCCAAGTCAGACGCCCAGCAAACACTAATCTTAATCAAGACCTTCTCACACTGTGCTGATAGTAAACGTTCTAGCACACAGGAACATCTGGACAAAAATTGTATAAAAAAAAATATTCAAATTAGGCCCATCTCACTGAAAGGATTACTACTGAAAGGAAGAAACTGAATGTGCTCTGGAAATTCAGAGCGTAAGTGGCTGTCACTTCAAGGATACTCTGAAGGTCAGGTGGGATGCAGAACAGACCAGGAATCCTCACAATGAGCCAGAGCGTGAAGAAAGTATGGAAGGGCTTCCGATCTTCAAAAAACATTTCATGACAAGTGAATTTAAAAGGACATCGTTCGTGCACCGTCACTCTTTCTTGGGATTTCTGGTGGTTGTGCGTGTTTGTGCGTACTTGTGTTTGGTGGGGGTACCGGGGAGGGGGGGGCAAGATAAGAAGTAACAATGTGAAGAGGTCTCCAACAAATTCTTCAACCCACTAGACTTCTGGCTCCTTAATTCTCTAAACCCTTCTGCCACAGATGTCATAACAAAGACCTCCTGCAAATGCTCATCACATGGGAAATGAGTCATACAAGCGTGAAGAAAAATGGTGTTAGCTTCATCAGTATATATACACCTCCAGAAATAATTTCTGTAACTTACGCATCTTCAAATACAGAATGTCTCCTTTCAATGGTTGGGGGGGCGCATAGAATGAGCTTGGAGGGGGGCCCCCCATCACACATTCGGGGGTGAGAGGTAACCAGAGGCCAGCAACAAATTAAAACGCTGCCCCCACGATCACCAGAACTGGCTTGACCTCAGGCCCATTTCTCTATTCAGTCAAACTCATTCTATCTCCTAAGATGGTCTCCTTGAACATTTTCCACTGTGCCCTCAAAAGGAATCAGCATACGCACGGGAGGCCTTTCACGAGACAGATTGAAAGAACGGTACTTTTTTTCCTCCAATAATGGGACAGCAATGACCAAGCAGCCTATTTAACAGATGGGAAGATGGCATTCTCACCATAAAACGTTGTGTGTCTTAAGAATGTCCCTCAGGGCGCCTGGGTGGCTCAGTCGGTTACGCGCCGACTCTTGATTTCGGCTCAGGTCATGATCTCATGGTTCGTGAGTTTGAGTCTTGAGTAGGGCTCTGCACTGATGGTGTAGAGCCTGCTTGGGATTCTCTGTCTCCGTCTGTCTGCCCCTTCCCTGCTCATGTTCACTCTCTCTCCCTCAAAAATTAAAAAAAAAAAAAAAAAGAATATGTCTCTAATTAGCCTCCTTTGCTTTGCATTCAGAATTCTTTCTATTTAAATGGTTGTTCTGTATGAAACTCGTAACGGTTTTACCAATGGTGAAATTAATTACAGATGCATTGATAGGAGGTTGGCTTCTACAGGTGAAGGGAAACATAACTCAATAGGTAATAACCTCAGTAATTCAACCAGTGGGTTACAATCATACAAATACGTAGTGTTTTTTCATCAAAAGGTCTTATATTTACCTGAAGAGGGGCTTCTGTCTCCATCAAGGCCCTCTCCAATTTTTTCTTAACATCAGTGAGTGCATTTGTCTCTCCAATCATTGCGTCCAACTCATGAGTGATCTCAGATTTCCAAAATCCTATGTCATTGACTCGTTCTCCCAAATTTTGCGTGGAGTCTGCCTGAGTTTTTCTTGTGTGTTGATACTTGTCTTGAATCAGGCGAGACGTATCTACCCTTAGCCTCTCGGCATTATGTCGGGAAGTGTCGGATTCGAGATAGTTGGTTAGATTGGACCTATACCAGTCATCAGGAGTATACCTTGTGAAGAGAGTGGTTCGGTTGGAAACAAAGGGAAGCATGGTATTGTCGCACCCCTTCTGAGATCTGGTGCAGTACGGGCCCAAGGTTGGTGAGTTGGAGGCTACTTTGTAGTACGTGCTTGGCCTCCAAGGAAGGCTCAAGGGATGGGTCACATTGTTGTGGGGGAAGCGGTCCCTGTAGCTGGATGCCAGAGTACCGACGGCTGGTAGAAAATTGGTTGGTGTTGGTTTAGGATGGGCGTAAGTTGCCGTTAACGTAGAACCTAGAGGCTCCATGATGCTCAGACGGTTTGTAAATCTCTCCTGTTTAAAGGGCGGGGGGGGGGGGGGTAACATAAAAATAGACAGTCACATAAATTCATCTTTGGTGAAAATTTAAAAATTAAACGCCACATTTGGCTTAGTTTTAGTAGCAGCGCTCCCTAACATATTAGGTGTCTGTTCTAATTCGATAGCCACCTTTACCGGTGATAATATGCTCCAAAAGGATTTTTTCCCATCTCTGTTTCTAGAATACACTAAAATCACAGTTTTTAGATGAGCCATCTGAGTTGCTGAATTTTTTTTTTAATTATGATTTAAATTTATTGTCTTGTAACAAACCGACATGAAGAGCCTGAAATACGCGTTTTAACAGACAGGGATTCAAATCTTGGCTCTGCTGTTTGCTAGCTGTGAGGCACTGGGCAAGTTACTGAAACTCTCGGTGCCTCAATTTCCTCATCTCTAAATTGGGAATAATAATAGCGCTTAATTCTCTGGACTGTTAGGAGAGGTGTTAATAACAAGGGGTTGCCTGGCAGAATCCCCCACACCAAGCGATCCTAAATGAGCACACGGTTTGGGTAACAACCGTGTGCTTGCTTTGCAAACACAGCTCAAGGCAGGTGCCTAGCTCCCTTTCCCTGGCAACTTGCCACCTCGAGGCACCTCCAGTATAGACATTCTAGGGCAATTGTGAAGCCCAAGCAAGACGATGCTAAGTATTTGGATTGCTTAGCACAGTTCTGGGCACAAATTCAATGTTCGATAAATGTTAGCTTTTTCAACTACCAATACAAAAGAGTATATAAAGTAAAAGGTAAATATCCATCCATCCCCCCAAGTAGACATTGAATGGTTCATTAATAGTTGTCTCTTTCCAGATTTTTCCTATTCATATGCCAACATATGTATCATTTTTTTTAATGTTTATTTTTGAGAGAGAGAGAGAGCGTGCGTGTGAGCAGGGGAGGGGCAGAGAGAGAGAAGGAAACAGAGAATCAGAAGCAGGCTCCAGGCTCCGAGCTGTCAGCACAGAGCCCGACCCGGGGCTCGAACTCACAGAGGGCGAGATCATGACCTGAGCCGGAGTCGGATGCTTAACTGACCCAGCCACCCAGGCGCCCCACCACCTGCATCGTTTTTAAAGCTACTTTAAACCTGCATCTACTTATATCCCATTTGTACATACGAACAGAGCTTTTTAAATTTTTTTTAACGTTTATTTTTGAGACAGAGAGAGACAGAGCATGAACGGGGGAGGGGCAGAGAGAGAGGGAGACACAGAATCGGAAGCAGGCTCCAGGCTCTGAGCCATCAGCCCAGAGCCCGATGCGGGGCTCGAACTCACGGACCATGAGATCGTGACCTGAGCTGAAGTCGGACACTTAACCGACTGAGCCACCCAGGCGCCCCCTTTTTTTTTTAATTTTTTTTTAACGTTTACTTATTTTTGAGACAGAGAGAGACAGAGCATGAACGGGGGAGGGGCAGAGAGAGAGAGTGAGACACAGAATCGGAAGCAGGTTCTAGGCTCTGAGCCATCAGCCCAGAGCCTGATGCTGAACAGAGCTTTTTAAATACAAATATTGAATTACCTTAATCATTTTATGTATCATTTAGAGCACACATGTTTAAAAATATATGTTTCTGACTTCTCTCCCTCTTAGAACATAGAGCTCCACTTCCTCCTGCTTACCCCTTGAAAAGTATTCTATTGTTTTGATCGTTATTAGTCCAGAAAGGCAAGATGCCGTAGTCTGTGACATACTTTCCAGCACCTAAATGTCATTCTACTTGGGGGTCAGTGTCTATGGACCCATTTACTAAAAAGGAAAAATAAATCAGATCCAATTCCATACCTGTCTTGGGAAAAAAAAAATATTTGATGATTATTTCAATAGCTATGTCTTGAGGCCTTTGGCCCCCAAACCACAAAATTATCTATTTGTAGAATTGTGGTCAAATCAAAATGTACTCGTTCCACACGTGGTGAAACAGCTGCCCACTGCCAGTGGTGGTGGCCCACACAACCCTACCTTCCTGACTTTTTCCCAATTCTTCCCTCCCTCGGTGCCCAAACACCTTGTACTGGCCAAGCCTAGAAGCATGATGGTGAAAAAGAAACCTTAATAATCAGTCACATCTCTTCACCTCCGTTTGAAAGCTAAACGCTGTTTTTCGGAAGAGCAAATTCAGAGCAACTCGAGCCCTTCGGGTCCCCATGGCTACTTTCAGTTCTAAACTCTTCTCCAGTCAAATCTAGAAATAATCTTGTCGTCTTGCCTTCAGCAAGAAGCTTCAAGCAGGCACTGGACCCCTCTTACTTGGATTTTCTTAATTCTTGACAATCAAAGCTAGCGACTCCCTTGGTCCTTCAACCGAGGAATTCCAAGCGTAGAATTACCACATATGTTTGCCCAGCACCTATTATGTTGAGGTCCTGAGGCATCTAAACCCATGTTTGTCAAACCATGAGTCATCTACTCTGAGTGGTAATTTTTGAAATGCTGAGGTTCATACCCCAGAGGAGACGTACGGATGAAGAAATTCAATATAGTTTACACATGTTTCCAGTGCTATATTTTTAAATTAGGGATGGGACATAATTTAAAAATCTGGAATCTGATGCCTAAAGCTCAATTGTTTAATGTTCACAGATGTAGAGCTCCTCGTGGGTGGCAGTAAGTTTCACACGGAGACACAATATTCTACATGATACACAATGTTCTATACAGTCACACAACAGAAGTTCTAGCTCCAGTCAGCCATCTCAAAAGTCATTCAGGAGGACCAACCAAAAGACGACAGCATGGCAACATCTTCTATTTCGAGTCATTATTGGTCAAAGAAACTGAGAGTGTCATGGCCTAAGCAATATTTAAAAATTCAAAATAGACCTTCGCCTCCGACCATGATAGAGTAATAAAGACTGGACTTAGGCTCTTACATCTAAAAAACTAGACCAAATCTATGAAACACCTGTTTTCAGATACTGGACAATAAGCAGCACGAGGCTCTGATTCCTGAGAGAAGAGAAACAAATAAGGCAAGCCTTCTGATTGTCCTGGCGTTCTGCCTGGAGGCAACTTCCAGATTAAGGGAAAAACAGATGAAAACGGATCAGAGCCTGTCAACATGCGTGAGTCGAGGAGGAGATCAGAACTTTGAGAAGCTGACACGGCTGGAAGTTGTGAAGCAGGATTCCAGAATAAGTCAAGCTCCCTAAGTCTACGTAGGCATCCGCTTGAGTTTTTGCTGAGCAACAGGCTGTACATACATCAAGGGGCGCTCCACAAACTTTGGCAAAGAAGGATGCCAGGGTTGTTACTGAACAATTTCTAGAGGTCACAGAGGGTGGAGAGACATTGTGAACTCAGACCAATCAGAGTGGAGAGTTGCTGATGATAATCTGGAGCATTCCATGGAGACCCCGAGGAGTCACACGTTAGAGATGAGGCTGACCCATCTCTGGAATGAAAGTACTGAAGAGTCATTCTAGCAAAGCTTAAAAAGAGGCCTCAAGGGGCGCCTGGGTGGCACAGTCGGTTAAGCGTCCGACTTCAGCCAGGTCACGATCTCGCGGTCCGGGAGTTCGAGCCCCGCGTCAGGCTCTGGGCTGATGGCTCGGAGCCTGGAGCCTGTTTCCGATTCTGTGTCTCCCTCTCTCTCTGCCCCTCCCCCGTTCATGCTCCGTCTCTCTCTGTCCCAAAAATAAATAAAAAACGTTGAAAAAAAAATTTTTTTTTAAAAAAGAGGCCTCAAAGGGATCAAATTAATCTGCAAGTAATTTGATTGCCTGATGACATCAAGACATTCGTGTATGTAACCTAACAATGTCCAGCATTGAATCAAAATTACCAAACATGCCAAGTAGCAGAAAAAATGTGACATATGATTAGGAAAAAAAAAATCAGTCAACAGGAAAGATGTGGTAGAACAAGCAAACAACATGGAAGTAGTTAAAGGAAAACAAGAACGTAATGAAGAGAGACGTGGAGGATTTTTAAAAGAACCAAATGTAACTTTAGGAATAAAACATAAAATACGTTCTTATACAGTATATACTTGAACAATTCCACTAGATGGGATTAACAGCAAATTAGACATTGTCTAGTTAGTGAGTTCAAATCTAATCAAACCAAAGTACAGGCTTTTTAACTTAGAGAGAGAGAGAGAATCTTCAGGAACATAGGCATATCATCAAGTGTTAGACTAAATCATGTACTTGGGAATGTCATATAGAAAGGGGAGACAGAAAAAACATTTGAAGAAATAATGGCTGTATATTTTCCAAATTTGATGAAAACTATAAATTCCCAGGTCCAAGAAGCTCTAAACACTCCAAGAGGGTAAACACACCCTATACACATGCACACAGATGCACACACAACACTACCATCATAATCGCCACACCCACCATCACCTCAAAGATCATCATAATCAAATTGCTGAAAATCAGCAATAAAGAGAAAAACTCGAATCAGAGCAAAAAGACACACTACAAAGACATGAACAAAGGTAAGCATTAGTGCAAAATTCTTGTCAAAAACTATGCAAGCCAGAAGACAATCGAACAACATCTTTAAGTGGCTGGGAGAAAGTGTAGGCCTACAACTGTATATCCAGTGAAAGCATCCTTCAAAGATGAAGGTGGAATAAAATTTTTCCATGAAAACAAAAGCCAAGGGCATTGATCATCAGCAGAACTGCACCAAAAGAACTGTTAAAAGAAATTCCTCAGGCAAAACGAAATGATACCAGATAGAGACTTGGATCTACACAAAGAAATAAAGTATCGGAAATGGTAAGTATGTGTGCTAATATAAAAGATATCCTTTTGTAACTTTTAAATTTCTTTAAAAGATGGTTGTGTAAAGTGAAATAACAAAAAATTACTGTGGGGTTTATAACAAAAATAGAAGTAAATTATATGGTCATAATAGCACAAATGATGGAGAGCTGAAATGGAAATGTCTTATTGCAAGGGTCATAACTAAAATGGAATAATGTTATTTAAACATGTACTTCAATAAGTTTAAGATACAGATTGTAAAATTTAAAGCATCAGTTCCCAAGATATGTCCCAAGAACCCACAGACTTGCTTGAAACTTTCTCAGGGATGACAAGGTCAAAATTGTTTTCATAGTAAATACTCAGGTGCTATTTTCTTTTTTCACTCTCATTCTCTCACAAGATTTACAATGGAGTTTTCCAGAAGTGATGTGATATGTGATATCACAACAGACTGAATACAGTAGACAGGAGAACCCAGCTTCTAAGACAGAGATCAAAGAACTTTGCCAAAAATGTAAAACAATGCTACTCTTCTCACCAGATGATCTTTGTTCCAGAAACATAGCTTTTTAATAAAACATATTATTTACGTTACTCTATCATGAGTTGTATACTTATTTTTTTAATAATATTTTTAACTTTTCAATTTAATTTCTAATATAGTAAATATAAATAGGTGCGATCCACATAAACTAAAGCTCTTTGAGGTCCTCACCATGAGATTATTTGAGTATAAAGGGGTCCTGACCTGGAACACTCTCTAAGAAAGAAATAGAACAGAGTTAAAACTAATCAGCTAATAAGATAGGGGGGAAATGGAAGACTTAAAAAGATGCATAATTAATCCAAGAGAAAAGAGACAAAAATAAGACAAAGAGAAAACAAATAGCAAGATGGTAAGCAAAAAACCCCACCACACTGATAATTATATTCACAATAAATAGTTTAAACAATCAAATTAAAAGGCACAGATTCTTAAGCTGGTTTTTATCAAGCAATATTGAACTATATGCTTGCTCAAAAAAAAAAACCACTTTAAATATAAAACACAGATAAGTTAAAAATAAAAGTATAGAAAAAGATGCAATGTAAACAAATCAAAAGAATTCTGAGGTGGCTATATTAATAACAAACCAAGCAGACTTCAGAACAGTAGATATTATCACAAATAAAGAGAGAAATAAGGAGAAAAGGATTAATCAAAGAGATGTAACGATCTTCAATGTCTATGCAACCATCAATAAAATTTTAAACACATAAAGCAAAAACTGGCAGAACTAAAATGAGAAATAGATCCACAGCTATGGTCAGATATTTCAACACTCAACTGTTAGTAATTGTTAGAAAAAATAGAAAATTGGTTGATAAATAAGTTATTTGGACCGTATAACTAACTGGACATAATTTGCCTCTATAGAACACACCATTCAAAGCAGCAGATTCTTTGTATCTACATGAAATGATAGATATTAACCAAATATTGTGGTAATCATTTCACAACACATGTAAGTTAAGACATTATGCTGTATACCTTAAACTTATATAGTGCTATATTTATTTCAATTTGGCTCAGTAAAACTGAAAGAAAAAATATCTTTAAACAGCAGATTACATACTATATCCAACTGCACAGAATATTCGCCAAGGTAGACCATATACTGACCATTGAACAAGTTCTCAATAAACATAAAATACTGAAATGATACAGAATATGTTCTCTGACCATATCAAACTAAATTAGAAATCCAGAATAGAAAGATATTTGGAAATTTCTCAAATCGTAGGAAATTAACACACTTCTACTTATCCTCTAGGTCAGTGAAGAAATCGCATGGGGAACTAGAAAATATTTTGAACTGAATGAGAATAAAAACAGAGCACGTCAAAATTGTGAGATTCAGCTTAAACAGTGTTTAGTGATTTTTCAGTGATTATTCTAGAAAATAAGAATTAGCTAAAATCAGTGCTCTCCACTTTATTCTTAATAGTGGGGTGGGAAGGATGGAAGCAAAGTAAAGCCAAAGTAGAGGGAAAGAAATAATAAGAAGAGAACAATCAATGAACTAGAAAACAGACAAACAGAAAAACAAAAGCAGTGAAATTCTAACAATAAAATGGATAAACCTCTCACCAGACTGATCAGGATAAAAAGAGATGAAAAATTACCAATATCAAGAATGAAAAAGAGGTATTGCCATACACCCTGCCCACATTAGACCATTAATAAAGCAATGTTACTAACAACTTTATGCCAAGGAATTTGGCAACAGAGATGAAATGGACAAAATTCTTTAAACATACAAACAACCAAAACTGACTAAAGAGGAAACTGATCACCTGAATAGCCCTCTGGTAGTTAAAGGAGCTCCATCTATAGTTTAAAATCTTTCCTCAAATAAAACCTCATACCTAGATGGATTTGTGGATGGATTCTACCAAACTTTTAAGGAGGGAATAATATCTCAGTTTTTAAAAAGCCTATAGCTTACTTTGATGATGTGCCTTTGACAACATTTAAATCTCTAAATTCTAACTCAGGCACATCTTAACAGGGCTCGTGCAGCACATACTAAGATAATCAGCTGATGCTATAAATGTCTCCTATTTGCAAGTAAACCGAGCAAATTCTTTGGAAAAATGACCGAAAATAGCTGTGGAAAAATTCAGACTCTAAATTATGCGATTGTTTTTTTTTTTTATTATACTTTTAGGCATGACCGAAAAACATTTTAAGAAATGAAGTCAAATACAGTGTTTGACTATATTTATTTAATGTGGAGGCAATAGTTATTTACCTACTGGGGAAAAAAATGCTATAATTGTCTCCTATAAATATTAACATGCCAAAAATACAATCAATCACACAAAGATTGTTAAGTACTGGGAGGCTCTGCTGACAATCCAAAAGATGACCTTCGGTTGGATAAACATATTTTATTAGCATATTTAGGGAAGGCTTTAAACTCATAAATATTTTAAGGTATAAAAACCTATAGATCATCTTCTGCAGAAGATATGACAAGTAGAGTGGGTGTCCATGACTTGCTTCACACTCTGCCTCAGATCAGTGACCAAGATAGGCTTGAAATAATCACATACAGTCCCCCTTAGCCCCCTTGGTCATAGCCGTCTCATGACTGCCAGTTTCAAACTGGAACACAAAGAAAACGTTGCCCCCAATACATTAATGAGCAGCAGCATTTTAAAAAATTGTATCAGATTTCAGCATTAAAGCAGTTTCTTTTTAAGCAGATGTTAAACAAGGCAGGAAAAGCGAAATAATCTCTTTCTTCCAAAAAAAAAAAAAATGTTGAATAAGGCACTCCCGTCACCGAGAGTGGAAATATACGTGAGCATACACTGGAGAGCTATGGGGCAGTCTCTAGTAAAGTTGAAAAAGCGCTTTCCCCTGGGGCCTGGGTGGCTCAGCCAGTTAAAGGGTCCAACTCTTGATTTTGGCTCAGGTCATGATCTCACAGTTGGTGAGTTCAAGCCCCACATCAGGCTCTGCACTGTCAGCCTGGAGCCTGTTTGGGATTCTGTCTCCCTCTCTCTCTCTGCCCTTCCCCCACTCACTCCCTGTCTCTCTCTCTCTCTCTCTCTCAACATAAATAAAAACATACTTTAAAAAAAAAGAAAAAAGAAAAGAAAAGGCACCTTCCCTATTCAGCAATTCAACTTTTTGATATATACCTAGAGAAAGTTGAGTGTGTACGCAATTAGAATGTACCAGAATATGTTTCTAACAATTTTTAAAAGCAAACGGTCGAAAAGTCTATCAACAGGAGTATGCACACATCATCAGTAGGAAGTTTATAAAGCATTATCACAGGGCAGTTAAAATGCATGACCTAGAGCAGGTAAAGCATGACACCATTATATAAACTTGAAAAACAACGCTATACGTTCATTTTTGGACAAATACGTGAGTAGTAAGGGTATAAAAATACACAGAGTACAGGTAAACACTAAATTCTGGTAGCTACGTCTGCTGGGACGACCCCTCCAGGGTCCCCTTCCCCAGTGAGGCCCCAACGTCTGACCTCAGCATTTGGGAGCCCTGGAAACCAGACAGGAAAGGAAAAGAGGGGACACGATTCCCAAGGGGGTACATAGGAGGGAGGCCACATGATGGATGCATGGATGCTTGAATGCTCTACTTACTACGGAAAATATTTCATTTTAAAAAGAAAAGAGTTGGGGCGCCTGAGTGGCTCGGTCGGTTAAGAGTCCGACTCTTGCTTTCGGCTCAGGTCATGATTTCACCGTTCTTGGGATCGAGTCCCACATCCGGCTCCGCAGTGACAGCACGGAGCCTGCTTGGGATTCTCTCTCTCTCTCCCTCCCTCTCTCTCTGCCCCTCCCCTGCTCATGCTCTCTCTCTCTCAAAATAAACAGTTAAACATAAATAAAGAAAAAGAAAAAGGAAACAGCAGAATATTTTATCAGAAACCCCAAAACACTTTGCCTAGTAGTGAAACAATTTGCTTGCCTTTTTTCACAGTGACCAGACAACTAATTTTAACCCGTTTCTAAAATGCTTACCTGCATCATTATAAGCATCCAGGGGGGAAACATAAAGGGACTTGGTCTAAACGGTCAAAACACAAGAGCTTCATGGTCAGAGCAGGAACACAAATGGCCACAGGCCACGGGAGAACACCTGCCTTGATGGGAACCTCAGGAACCCTCTCTGAGCGGCCAAGTGTTTGTAGGGTCCTCCCCTTGGTGGCACTTAGAAACCCGGCTAATGAAGCAGGACACAGCGCGACAGTGGAACAGCACAGCACTGAGAAATCACACGAGGGAGCACAGGGGCGGGGGGGGGGGGTCGGACGCCCCCTTTGCTGGTTCCGTATTTAGAAATAACTCCTCAATCCTTGCAGAGCATGGGAAATGTAAGTTGCAAAGGCACGGGGTAGGGGTTGGGTAGTGGGTACCAGTGGGTTTGGACGGTTTCTATTTTGAGGGGTGGGAGCAGGGAGGTGCAGGTGGGGGAGAGGAATTCCAGGGTTTCCACTTCACCCCCAATTCTGAGGTCAGACGTTGGGGCCTCACTGGGGAAAGGGACCCTGGAGGGGTCGTCCCAGCGGCACGCAGGAGCCGGTGAGACCACTCACCTGTGGGCGCGCAGTCCCGCTCCTGAGGGCTGGGACCCCTACCGGTCCGGCCCTGGCCCCGCCTTTCCCACCTGTGACGTCAGCGCCCGCGGACCACTCAACGGCCGCCCCTGCCGGCTCTCCGGGAGCTGATTGGCCCGTAGGAGGAGGGGTGGGCGGCGGGCGCGGGAGGAACCCTGTGGCTGGCGGTTGCCATGGACGCTCTCGCGCCTAGTAACCACGGCTCCCTGGGAGACCTGCTGGGTCCTGGGGGTGACGGGTGAAGCGCCACTCGAGGGAGAGGCCAAGGTGATTCCCCCGCCTTTCCTGCGGCACCTGAATCGGAACTCTTCAGCTGCAGGGGGCTTGGTGGCCCGTTCTACGTGCAGGATACGGGCAGGACTCCACATTCGCACCTGTCCTCTGTCTAGCAGAGCCTTCTCTTGGTGGCATTATCTAGTGATCCTCCCCTCCTTCCTCACTCTAAGGAAAAGATTTGGGCGCTCTCTCTCGCTCTCTCTCTCTCTCTCTCTCTCGCAAATATTTCCGTTAACAGTAGCCTGCCCTATTTCACCCAGGCACTGGGACACCTGTCTTCCATATATCACTATTCACCCGTGCAACTTCCTTACAACCATGCGGTAGGAATTTACGTTTTACACACACACAAAAACTTCAGGCCTGGAGAAGTTATCTGACATAGGCAAGGCCCCCCAAACAGTAAGTGGCAGAAGTCCCACTAAAACTCAGATCTGTCAGACTTCAGGGAGCTCTTTTCTACAATGCAACCGTCTTAATGGGTGAAGAGTGAGGCCAGGGAGTTACTGTTAACGCTAAAGGAAAAAAAAAAAAAAAAGCCCCCGGTTAAACATTCTTGGTTGGTCTGGGAATCCCCGCGTGACATCCCACCAAAGGGTGACACCAGGGGACTTGCTGCCAGGGTAAGGCATCATCAGGCTGGCCCTTAGCAGACCTTAGTGAGGTGACTAAAGGTTAGGGACCTCAGCTCTGCCCCTTCAGAGACGTGAGTCTGTCTGTTTTCCAGGTTGATTAGAGGCCAACTCACGTGAACTGAACTAGAAAATCTGTTCCTCTGCCAGTGTCTCCATTAAGGCAACACAGCAGGTCTGACCGTGGATACAAACCCAGAATATTATCCCCGAGTACGAAAACCACAGACGGCATCCAATGATCAAAAGCTGCTCATCAGCCCAGCCACAGAACTAAACAGGACGAGTCTGGGCCCCCAGACCCCACCCGGGGAACCAGGGCTCCCCAACCCTCTCCTGTCCTCCTATGTTCCTTACCAGCGACTCTTTCTATTTCTTGCCTAACACACATTTTACCCCGAGCTACCTTTTTTTTGAAATTACCTTGTCTCACGAATAGTGTGCATTTTGTATTCTCAGAATTCTGGCCTGCAGGCCGTAGACTCGGTAGATGCAACATTGACCTTCAACTCATCAACACACCCCTGTGAGGAAGGTACTGCAGCCCAGCACACATCCATACCTGCTGAAGACCTGGGGAGTCGCTTTCTGTAACAACAGGTAAGGCAGGCACGGGGGCGAAGGTCCCCTGTTCGGAGGCTTTAAAGCCATCTTTTATAGGATAACACCTTTAATAAGGCAGTCTGAATAATTTTGACACCATCTAGAAGGGAGGGCGAGTGGCCCACAGATCAGGATTCCATGGCTGGTCCAAGAGAGCTTAAACACAACCTCCTCAAGGTTCTGGGATCAGAGTCTTTGCAGAAGATGCTTGCTTGTCAGCACAAAGGCCAACGGAACCACAAGAGAACGGGCCTAGAAAGCTAGTGCCGGGCCACGGCTGCTTTGTGAGATCCTTTCAAAGTCGAAGATCACGAGGGGGTCGCGGACAAGCTTCTGTTCATCCTGGAGGGCAGAGCAGGAGACGGGGTGGGAAGCTTGTCAAACATGAGCGGGAGTGAGAAAGTAAGCAGGGGCCCCCATCACAGACCGCCGCTTCCGTCCCCAGAGAGGCAGCCCTTGGAGGCTGGGATGGAATCTGAGGGCTCCTTTCCTCAGGCCTTTAGCACGGAAAAAAGAAAAGTCTTACTGCATGAGATGGGTGTTTCCCAAAGTGTGTTCCCCGGACCATTAAAGAGGCGAGTGGTCAACTCAGAACGCTTGTTATCATCTCCAAGAACACTAACTGTTCCACGGAACACAGTTTGGGCAACACTGGCTTAACATTAAATGTGTCCCCAAGATACGCTTCAGTGAGAGAAAGAAAAATCCATGTGCATGTCTAGCTAATTGCAGACCTTCTCCAAAGCAGTTGAAAAATACCTGGTTTATCTGTGTATTCAGTGAAAGGCTCTAAGTCAGTTGAAGGCAGTTCCTCATCTGAGTATACTGTCTAGGAGTGCAGGGGTGGGGGGGGTGGGGTGGGGGTGGGGAGGAGAAGCCAAAGGGTGGCACATGGGAACAAAGATGGAAGAAGGACCCACAGAGAGGGAGAGAGAGAGTAAGGAAGTGAAAGAGGTATATGGGGGTGTGAGTATGTGGGAGTGAGAACATTTAGGAAAATTAAATAGACAAATATATGATTCCACTCATTTGTGGAATTTAAGAAACAAAACAGATGAACGCAGGGGAAGGGAAGGAAAAATCAAAACACAGAAGGAGGCAAACCGGAAGAGACTCTTAGGTACGGAGAACAAACTGAGGGCCGCTGGAGGGGTGTTGGGTGGGGGAGGGGCTAAATGGGGGATGGGCATTAGGCGGGCACCTGTTGGGATGAGCACCGGGTGTTACATGTGAGTGATGAATCCCTGGGTTCTACTCCTGAAACCCATCCTACACGGTATGTTAACTAACCTGAATTTAAATGTTCAAAACGTAAAACCAAAAAACATTTGCACTCGTGAAAATAAAAGAGAATATATATTACCTTTATATCCGGCTGTCTCTTTAACCCTCCCGCTCTTTCTAAATTCTTTTCATTCCATTAGTCCATCTAATGG
The DNA here is from genome assembly GCF_018350175.1 of Felis catus. NCBI lineage: Eukaryota > Metazoa > Chordata > Mammalia > Carnivora > Felidae > Felis > Felis catus. The sequence goes on from NC_058381.1 coordinate 8,919,575, forward strand.
CTATTTATGTGGGGAAATTGGAAGTATCGCGTTGTAAAACACGTGAGAGCTGAAGTCCTAGGATAACGTAAGTCCTGAAGTGCGGTCTAAAATGACAGAATAGTGTAAATCTTGACCTGCGTCCCCCGCCATTCGTTCTCAGGAAGGACGGAGACACAGATTTGCAACATTTTTTTCAAACTTGCACCGCCCCTGTCAACGGCTTGCCTTTATTTTCCTTGAGTGCTGGGCTGACTATGGGTGCTTGTGGAACGTGCACCGTCAACCTGTGAACTGGATAGGAGATCCACGTTGACTCGAGGCGCAGAACATAGCACTCACACTTACAGAAAAGGGCTTCACAAGGCACTGGTTGGGCCACGTGAGTGTGGGACGCATTCCTTGAGAATTTCATCGTTTACAACCGCAGGAAGGCGATATCAGCGGCCGCTGTTGTGTTTTGCTTACGTTACTAAGCTATTTGTAGGTAGGGGTGTGTATCACCCTAAGCTTTTTCAACCGAATAGACTTTGTCATAGCGTGAAATTGGCAGGGCACGCCCTGTGGGGAGTGGAGTACCTGGGGAGAGCCGAAGACACATAGACCTTACCAAGTTGAAACACCGTCTGCTACTCCCTTGTGTAGCAGGTGACGAGCTGTGATTCTAGAAGCTACGTGCCGCACCGAGTGTCCCATTTTGGGGTGGCCTCCTGATCCAGTGGGACAGGCTCCCACAGGGCTCCCACAGGGCTCTCTTTCCTTGTGTTTCCATCAGAGTCATTGTCACCTTGTCACATGCTTTTTTTACATATCGTCTCTCCCGTGAGACTGTGAGCCCTTTGGGGACGGGGCTGATGTTCTTCCAGCCGTGGTCCCCAGAACCACTTTTGACGTCACTCTTGTCGTTGAGTGAAGTTCCAACACACATCCCCGTGTTTGTCTTACCTGTTCACATAAATGAAGATGCCGACCGACATTCAGGTTGGAGCTTCCTCGTTCATCAACCGCAGCCATAGGCTGCCCAGAGACAGAAGAGTTTAGCAAAAAATCAGTGGAAAGCACTCTGTGAAAATCAGTTGGCTCTATGGAACTTACAACACAGAGTATCGTATATCACTATCATTTGTAAATTGTGAGCTATACATCCTTTATATCATTCAAGTATGTAATAAAGTTGTGTGTATGTGTGTATAAGAATACACTTTACCCTGAGAGCCAACGGTTGAATATTTGTATCCCCGTGAGTGGGTCCCTGTTCGTATCTCTAAAGAGATTACCATCCGATGGGATACAGGAAAGCCCGGATGGTGCGGGCTCCAGTGTGGGGAGAGTCCCCAAAAGAGGGAACACACAGTCAGCCAGGGAATCCCGAAAGCTTAGCTTCTAGGTGATACAGAATACTGCCGCTCCTCAAACCGCAAAAGAGTTTGCGGAAATAAAAATGGACCCGGCTCTATAGACAGACGTGTTGTGTTTGTATCAGGTATTTGAAATGGTATTTCTCAGTGATTAATAAGGAAGTTAATTTCTCTCTGCTGACATGGTTGAAAAGAGTTCCTCCCTTCTTCCTACACTGAAAGGAGCCAGAGTCTGGTGAACGTGACCTTGTCTGCTGTGTGTCGGCCTTTGATGTATGTTGGCCTCGGTTGGCCATTTCTGCAGGTGCCATACTGTAGACACAGGCCCTAGACACACGACTGCACGTTTTACGACCCGAACCTAAGCTCCCGGCTCGTTGGGTCGTCGTCACAGTCAGGCAATGTGGGGAAGACTTTAGTCAGTTTATGGCGTCAGCTACGACCACAGCGCTCTGGTGAAGAGAGCCTCTCTAGCACATTCTTCAGCTGGCTGTAGCAGATGATGTCAGTGCTACAGTCCGCAGTCCGTCAGATGCTTTGACCGTTTCGTGAGCACAGCCTGTCAACATGCTGTCACTCGCGACACTGGGCTTTACATCTCCCTGAAGAAGGACTGCCTTCTGGCTTCCAGCAACTACCTTGCCTGCAGAAGAAACGCTAGAAATGTCTAGGAGTTTGTGCCTCAGGCCAACCGTTACCCAAGACTAATGAGTTCACGGGGATGAATGTCCCAGTTGCCTTGCCTTGACTGGGACGACTCTGAGGTGGGACCTACCCTATCTCCAGAGCTCCCCCTGAGGCACTGAACCAAACCCCCCTTCCTGGGGACTTGGCTAGATATTGTACCCCTCCTCTCCTCACTTCCCGTCTAGATGTCTGGATCTCACTTCCTCATTTCTCTACTACTTTTTCCAGGGGAGCACTTTCTGAATAAGTCACTTTCACACTAATCCTCAGGGTCGGCTTCTACGGAACCCAACCTATGACAGTGGCCATGGTTCCTATGATGGGCTCTCTACTCCCATCCAGCACTCTCCCTGGCCACAGCTAATTGGACCACAAGTGGGCACCTAGCTCAAAGGCAGCCCATCTGTAGTCTGGCCGGAAGACTGAGGTAGCCTAGCACCAAACCCAATCAAGGCAGAGCCTCTCTCTTGGAAAGTTTGGTTTTGAGTCACGCAGAGAGTATTTGAGTCGGCGTGTTTGATGTTGCGAAATTCTGGCTGAGGTTCATACATTTGGACTGCCAGGGAGGAACAACACAGTCCTGTCATTGAGGCCCTACCGTATCCTCAGCGACTCTCCAGTTTGCAAACATTTTCCCATTTCCGGGAGATTTCTTATTTCCACCTGCCTCTCCTTCCTGCCGCCCTCATTATTCAAGGTAGTTAGATATCTCTGTTTCCCAAAGAGCCTACAACCCAAGCTGGGAACCACCTCATCGGTGGCCCCGATGTTCTGGCCACTCATTGCCAAATCCTTCAGGGAGAGTTTCCTGAGAATTATCCAGAAGGCCATGATGATTTTAAATAGGAGCGACTGGAAGCCAAATCGGTGTCCAAATAAGTTGAATAATGGAGAGGGGAGGCAATCTGTTTGAGATATTGAAAAGCTGAAAGGACGCGACTAGTGTCCGTGCTTGGGTAGAAAAAGCAACTGAATCGTCTTCCGACTTCCATAGCCCCTCTGTCACTTGCAGCAACCAAGATGAGACTCCCAAACTAAGGAGGAGACAGAGAGTGGAAAGTCTACCAACCAGGAGGGTGGAGGGAACTATATATAAACCATAAATGTGGAGCCCTTTTGGCTTAGAGGTGACTCTGGGGGCTTTGGATGCCTTTGGATGCCTTCAGTGATGACAGGACCAGACTAGAATGGAAACTGAGGCATGTCGTCTGGGACTTGCTCCATGTTTGCTCTATAACTAGATTAAAAAGGGCCTTCTGGGGGCGCCTGGGTGGCTCAGTCGGTTGAGCGTCCGACTTCAGCTCAGGTCACGATCTCACGGTCCGTGAGTTCGAGCCCCACGTCGGGCTCTGGGCTGATGGCCCAGAGCCTGGAGCCTGCTTCCGATTCTGTGTCTCCCTCTCTGCTCCTCCCCCGTTCATGCTCTGTTTCTCTCTGTCTCAAAAATAAATAAATGTTAAAAAAATTTTTTTTTAAATAAAAAAAATAAAAAGGGCCTTCTGACCTAGCCTGGCTCACCAGGACCCCAAAAAAGAGACAGGAGCACAGAGACAGGAGCATCTTTGTTCACAAGTGGACGTTAAGTTATCTTTGAGGGATCAGGCCAGGTAGGGTGTGGAGATGTTGGAATGGAAAGCCAGAATGTTACAGACACGAGCAAATGCAAACAGAATTCAAGCTTGCCGGGAATCAACATCGTCCCCCTCCCCACCCCACACTTCTCTAGAATGCTCATAAAAATACCAAGTGCTCTTCACAGGCCAATAATTAGCTCATCTGAGTCACAATGCACAGCCATCTTTGCTCTGCTAGAACATTCCCAAGTACAGAGCATGACACATCAGAATTGCCCAGAGAGCTTTTAAAATGCAACCTTCAGGCTCTCATCCCAAGGGGATCGGATTCAGTAAGTCTAGGGTGGGGCCTGGGAATCCCTACAAACTTTATTGCAAAGGAGTCTACTTGGATCTGAGCAGTAATACCTTACTTTAATCTTAGGGATTTTTTTTTTTATTGACGTATAATGAACATACAGGGTTATGTTAGTTTCAGGTGTAAAATACAATCAGGGTGCGTCTACAGGCAAAGGAGATACTCTGCCTCCTGATTTCTTTTGCTCGCGATGGGTATTTCTAAACTGACATAATCGACATTATAAACAAGTTGTCCTTTCTCCTGCCTGTGAGTGAGATTTTTAAAATAGTTACTTATATTTCGAATTTAAATTAACTTCTTGTTGTTGTTGTTGTCGTTGTCGTTGTTTTTAAGGACCAGGAGGAATTTTTGTATCTCTCTTGTATCTCCCTCCCCGGGCCTGGGAGACGCATCGCCAGCATCCTTCGATGACTCCCCCACACCCCAGAGGCCTGTGAGCATTCACCTCGGAGCTTCATTTCTGCTTCCACACACAGTACTTCTGGGTGAGCCCAGCACAGCTCCAAGTTTCCCTGCGGAAGAGTCTTCGAGATTAAAAACAAAAACACAAAAGCAGAGGCGCCTGGCTGGTTCAGTCGGTTAAGCGTCTGACTTCGGCTCGGGTCATGATCTCGCGGGTTCGTGTGCTCGGAGCCTGGAGCCTGCTTCGGTTCTGTGTCTCCCTCTCTCTCTGCCCCTCCCCCACGTACATGCTGTCTCTCTCTCTCTCTCTCTTTCTCAAAAATAAATAAACATTAAAAAAAAAAAAAAGCAAATTTCACCATGCCCCAAGATATTCTAATGTCTTCTCATTTACATAAATACCTGGAGCCTGCTTATACGTATCTGCTGGGAATATATGCCTATATGTTCTCCCTTGTCTCTCTATCTCTCTCTGTCTCTGTCTCTGTGTGCATAAGTACACATACGTGTGTATATATATACATATACACCTATATGTATATACCTCTTTGTATGTATATGTATATGTATATGTATACACCTATATACATATACACATATGTACATATATGTACATACGCACCTATGTATATATATACATATACATATATATACATATATATACACATACATACACACCTATATATACATATATATAGGTGTGTATGTATGTGTATATATATGTATATATATAGGTGTATATATATACACATAAACCTATATAGTCTCTCCTTCCTTAGAAATCATTTGAGTCCAAAGTGAAAACCATAAACTCCACACTGTATTACTTCCTACTTCATTCAGAACAACCTGTGGCTTGTCAATTAAAAGACAAAGAGAAAAGACAATGACCTGTGTTATCACCTGCAGGCAACCTCAGGCCACCTCCCCACCCCCAGGGACAAGAGGTCTGACTCATAGCTGCCCACGAAACAGGGTCCTCTCCCCCTCGTCCCCCCTACCTTTCAAAGTCCCCAGTGTTCCCAGGACACTCCGTCTGTCATCGCTGCAATTCTGCAGACGCCCCACCGCCGCAGCGGCTGTTCCTCCAGGAACAGTGTGATGGGCGCTGTGGGTCCCACCGCCCACTCCCCACGCTCTACCTGGGACGCAAGCGCACTGCTGAACTTCAGCGGCTGGGACGGCCTTGGGCCTTTCGCATCCGGCCTTGGGGAGCGCAGCTCTAGGCTCACACCTGCCAGGCGTTTCTGAAGACCACAGTCATCTGCCAACACGGCTTCCCACACCCCCTCCCGGGGTACCCGCCGCAGCTAAGGAGGTGTTTTCTGTCTAAGGTGGCCCCGGGCGCGTGGGTGAGGACACACAGCCTCAGTAACAAGACAGACCGAGCTGGTAGTCTTGGGTTTGCCTTCCACCGGTGCAAGACAATGACCGAGTCATAACCTCTCTGAGACTCGATTTCCTTATCCATGAAGCGGGGGATGATGCTACTGCCTTTACAGGTTGTTAGGCAAATTGAGTAGGAGCACAGGGGAAGGGACAGCCCCCCCTTGCCCCGCAGAAGAGCGCATGGCCCTTCTTACAGAACAAGACAGGGGTGACGGTGGAAGGTTTGTGAGCCGCACACGGCCGTATTTTCTCCCGGCGTCCTCCTCCCACGGCGGCGTAGCAGGAAGGGAAGCCTCGCATCATCTTGCAGCAGAAACACGGCAAGACAGAACTTAATTATATGTGGCTGCGAGTTAGCCACAACATTGGATGAGGTCATCAGTGCTTACAGAAAACGGCCGAGGCTTCTGGAAAGGTGACAACTATTTTTAAATAACTAGACTTAAGGGGAAAAAATTAGATTCGTTGGTTTCTGAGACACACATCCTGGAGGTTTAAATAATTTATTGGGTGCTGCACTGTTTTTTTTTGGGGGGGGGTGGGGAAGGGGGTGTCTAAGAGAGCCAGCAGGTGATGGCAGGGGACAAGGGCGCTGTGAGTCTACCATGGCTCTGAGAGTGGGTCTCAGGAAACACCGAAGTGTCTGCTGGGTACAGCACAGAAACTCTGTGCAACCCGGTGGAGACTTCTGGACTGTTAGGCAAGCCTACTGGAAGCACTGGAACATTTTCCAAGGGGCGTGTCGGCCTCAGATGGTTTCACAGCATCACTCTCCCGTCTTTGCTTCAGTACGTATTCATTCCTACAAGGGATCTGTAGGATCCCTTGAGGGGAGCAAGTTCAAGGGGTCCTCCTGATTCCCTCACCCTTCCACCAAGACCCTTCCTATTCTCAACAGTGTGTTGGCCTCAAGTGTGAAACATTCTGGGGAGCCAAACAGAGGGACAGCCCAAACACTTGGCGATGGTCCAGAAAGTGAATCACTCCAATAATTAGGCAACGAGTTATTTTGCCAACCTCGCGGTTTTTTAGTCCGTTTCCTCCAAAATTGAAGGAAGACCTACACGGGTGTCCATTCATCAAACAGGTTTTGATGATAGATGATCTCGGGTTTGGGGGGGCATATCACTCAGAAGGAGTTACATTTTAAATTGAGTAACCCTGAGGGGGGCCTGGGTGGCTCAGTCGGTTAAGCGGCTGACTTCGGTTCAGGTCATGTTCTCGCGGTCCGTGAGTTCGAGCCCCGCGTCGGGCTCTGTGCTGACAGCTCAGAGCCTGGAGCCTGTTTCGGATTCTGTGTCTCCCTCTCTCTGACCCTCCCCTGTTCATGCTCTGTCTCTCCTTGTCTCAAAAATAAATTAAAAAAAAGTTAAAATTTTTTTTAAATAAATAAACATCAAAAAAATTAAAAAATATGGGCGCCTGCGTGGCTCAGTCGATTAAGTGACCAACTCTTGGTTTCTGCTCAAGTCATGATCTCGTGGGTCGTGAGTTCAAGCCCGGCATCAGGCTCCACACTGCCAGAGCCTCTCTCTCTCTCTCTCTCTCTCTCTGCCCCTCCGCTGCTCACTCTCTGTCGCTCTTGAAATAAGTAAATAAAACTTTAAAAACTTAAAAAATAAAATAAAATAAGTTGAGTAGCATTGATATAAGGATTCTCCTTCCAGTCCTATCTAATTTGTATGAACAAAGTTTCTCAACACCAGCATCAATAAAAAGGAGACATTGGCACAGAAATAACACTGAAACTCAGCTCAGTTTAACAGTGATCTGTGTACTAATAGGAAAATAAGTAAATCATCTCCCATCCATCTCACCGAGAGGTGCATTGCCAATAAAGTGTTGCTTTGGGAGTTTAATACTAAAATAAAATAAAATAAAATAAAATAAAGTAAATTTATGTTTGACATTTTTAGGCTCGGAGTCTTACGCGATGGGGTTACAAAAAATTTACAAATTGTTAAATTTCATTTATATACACATTTTTACTTTGTTTATATTTTATTTTTGTTTGATTTCTATACAAATTTTGGCAGAGAAGTACAAGAGGGTCATCAGTGGGAGATTTTCAAGCCTAACTGCACATCACATTAAAATGCATTTTCAGGGGTGCCTGGGTGGCTCAGTAAGTTGAGTGTCTGACTCTTGATCTCGGCTCAGGTCATGATCTCACAGTTTGTGAGTTCAAGCCCTGCCCGCATCGGGCTCTGTGCTGATGGCTCAGAGCCTGGAGCCTGCTTCAGATTCTGTGTCTCCCTCTCTCTCTGTCCCTCCCCCCTTGGACTCTGTCTCTGTCTCTCTCAAAAATAAAGAAACATTATGGGGCACCTGGGTGGCGCAGTTGGTTAAGCGTCCGACTTCAGCCAGGTCATGATTTCACGGTCCGTGAGTTCGAGCCCCGCATCAGGCTCTGGGCTGATGGCTCGGAGCCTGGAGCCTGCTTCCAATTCTGTGTCTCCCTCTCTCTCTGCCCCTCCCCCATTCATGCTCTGTCTCTCTCTGTCCCAAAAATAAATAAAAAACGTTGAAAAAAAAATTAAAAAAAAAATAAATAAAAATAAAGAAACATTAAAAAAAAAGTTTTTCATGGGTGATGTGGGTATTATTCATCACGGCATGTAACTGGACATGTTACAAAGAATGCTATGACAAGTTCACGTTTAAGTATCAATATTGACAGTACATAAAAATTAGTGCTTCAAAACTTCTTAAACATATACTTCTTTTTTAAGACATCAACTTTAAGAAGGGTGTGAGAGTACAAAATTTTTCAAAAACAAATTGTAAATTTACCTAAGCCCCACATTGTGAATGCTTTTAGTGTCTCCTTTGGAAAATAAACGTTAACTATCGTTTCATCATATCTTCCCACAAAAGGTACAAATCATATGAAAGTTTATGGTACTCTTTTCAGGGCATAAAAGAAGCGACAAAAGTGTTATCCAGAGCTAGCTACAGTACGTGCAGTTCCTGGGACTCACGAACTACATCTGGGATGGGAGAAAAGATGACCTCGGGAGAGGGGAACATCAAGGCAGCTCCCACTCGTGATTTGGCAGGAACCAGAGGGGAAAGACCAGAGAAAGGATGTGGAGGGGACATGCCAGGACAGATGCTAACCACAAGGCCAATCAACGTATTCCTCCCCCACGCGTGCTCAGGGTCCCCAGCCCCTGCAGACGAACCTGCCCTTTAGCAGCATTGCCACGAGTCAAGCCTGTTATCTCCCACCAAAAAGTGGGTATCGGAGTGAATGCAACTGACTGGTAACAGATTCAATCCCAGTGTTGAGCAATGAGCAGGAAGTAGCCGCAGGAGACGCTGAGCCCCGTGACGTCGGGGAGGGGCCTTAATTTTCCAAAATAGGCCACCAAAAGCAGAAGCTGGACGCGCTGAAGGAAAAGCTCATCAGTTGCACGGTGTTGCCAGGGCCTGGCTCTGTTTGCTTTCAACGGGGTAGAAGAAGCAAGTCGAATTGTACACACAGATGGCTTAGATCCCGTGCATGTCACAAGCTGACCGTGTTGACAAAGTCTCGGCTCTTCCTGCACGGGCATACACACGCATTCGTGTTCCTTGAGCACCTCCAGAAGCATTCTTGTTTGAACGTGGCTGCCTTCACGATCGGAGAGTTTCGTTTCCAAAGCATTGAGTAGTCAAAGCAAGAATGGGCCCAGCCCCACCTAACCCACAGCTGCGAACTTGCCGTGCCAAGTGCGGTCCGTAGACCAGTGTCCCCAGGGAGCTTATAAGGAATGCAGAACCTGAGATCCTGCCTTTATGACAGAACTGCAGAATCCGATGTTTTACGGCACGTCGAGGGGTGTGTACACAGAAGTGTGCAAAGCACTTGACAACATGGCACATAGTTCAGTAGATGAGGGTTGGCCACTTGGTGTAAGTTGCAGAGACCTGTATCTTTCTCGAGAACCTCCGCCGAGAAACAACAATGCTAAGGAAAACTACATCTTCTTGGTTGTTATCCTTCCTGGCGTACTGCATAATAATAAACTTATTTGGGCAAACACGTTGTCTCGGGTGTTTGGAGCAGCTTGGATTTTTGGCGAATCCTAAATGCGTGTGTGCATGCGCGCAAACCCGCATAGCATAAAATGGACGTGCACAGCACAAGGAAAGAAAACTACAGACCAACATCCCTTAGAAATACAGATGCAAAACTCCTCAACGCAATGCCAGCAAACCAAATCCAGCAGTATATTCCAAGGACTGTACAGCACGGTCAAGAGCGATTCATTCCTGAAATTCAAGGGTGATTCAACACGTAAGAAGCAGTCGAGGTAATACGCTGCATTCAGGGAACAAAGGGGAAGAAACACATGATCCTCTCGGTTGGCGCATAAAAGTATTTGCCAAAATCTAACACCCTGTACTGATAAAAAATAAACACACACTGAGAAAACTGGTACTGGAAGTTAACTTTCTCAATGCGATAAAGGGCATTTATGTAAAACCCATAGCTAGTATCACACTCAGTGGTGACAGAACACACATTTTCTTCCTAATATCGAGAACAAGACAGGATGCCCATTTTCACTCCTGCTACTCAGCATTGTACTAGAAGCTCTAACCAGAGCAAGCAGGCGATACAACACACCCGGATGGGAAAGGAAGAAGTAAAACTGTCTCTGTTCACAAATGACATGACGTTATATAGAGAAAATCCCAAAGACTCCGAAGGAAACCTTCTAGAGCAACAAATGAAGTCAGCAGAGTTGTAGGATACAAGACCAATGCACAAAAGGCAGTCGTGATTTTATACAGCAGCAATGAGCAACCTGAAAAGCTAATCAGGAAAACAATTCCATTGATAATATCATCCCCAAATATAAAACACATGGGAATAAATTGAACCAAGGAGGTGAAATACTTGCGAGTTGAAAACGGCAACACATAGCTGAAAGAAATTAAACAAGACCTAAATAAAGAGAAAGCAACCATGTTCATGGATTGGTCATTGTTAAGATGGCAGCACTACCCAAAGTGATCCACAGAGCCCATGCAATCCCCTTCAAAATTCCAATGTCCTTTTTTGCAGAAACGGAAAAGCTGGTCCTCAAATTCATATGGAATTCTAAGGAGCCCCGAAGAGCCAAAACAAATGGAAAATGCAGTTGAAAGCTGCAAGACTCACACTTCTCGGTTTCAAAACTTACTGCACAGCAACAGCGATCAAGACAGCGTGCTATTGGCGTAAGAGTAGGCACGCTCAATGAAATAGAACTGAGAGTCTGGAAATAATCCTGGAGATCTACGGTCAATTGATTTTCAACAAGGGTGCCAGGACCATCCGATGGGAAAAGAACAGTCTCTTCCACAAACTGGGGCAACTGGGTATCTACCGGCAAAAGAATGAGGTTGGACACCTCTCTCATGCCATATGACAAAAATTAACCAAAAGGGTCCAACGACCTAAAAGAGCTGAAACCATAGCCTTTTAGAAGAAAGCGCAGTAGAAAATCTTCACGGCCTTGGATTTGGCAATGGATGAAGGAACTACGTTGTTTGCACAGTGATTGCCAAGATTTCCACGTCTATAAAATTTTACTGAGTACCTTAAGAAACTTGAATTTGCTTACGACAAGTGCTACAAAATAGCAAGTGTATGTTGAGCGCTCCGTGTGTCCCAGATAGGACAGGGTGCTTCGCGTGTATTATGTCACTGAAATTCAAAACCCCTGTACAAAGGGGTAGTGTTATTAACCCCATTTTACAGAGGAGAAAAAAACAAGATTTTAGAGAACTAAACTAGTCCACTGTGTCACAGTGCTAGACTTTAAATCTACATCTCTGACACTTATCATTGTTTGCTTCCTCAGAAGAAACTTGATTTTATGGGTTTTGGGGGGGGGTGGTGTTTGTTTGTTTATTTTGAGAGAGTGCATGGAAGGGGCAGAAAGAGAGAATCACAAGCAGGCTCCGCATGGTCAATGTGGAGCCTGATGTGGGGCTCGAACTCACGAACCATGAGATTGGACCGGAGTCGAAATCGAGAGTTGGCCACCCAACTGACTGAGCCACCCTGACGCCCCAGGAAAAAAAACTTGATTTTTCCTCAGTGTCTGGGGATGCTTGGCTCTTAAATCTTGGTGGATTCCATTAGGCATGCCATCGGGGATGGCAGGAGAAAGCACGCCATCACCCCCTTGTCTGGAACCCAGAGAAGACGGCGTTGATTATTCTGTGACTCCTTCTTACATGGGATTTCAAGTGGTGACACCAGTCAACAGGGACCAGGGTGTGTTATAAAATATCACACGACCCAGAGCTTGAGGATGTTGGGTCAACGTGGGGGGGGGGGGGCGGGGAGGGGTTACCTGTGTGTCCGCTGAGATGTTTGCTTGGTTAAAAATAACCGTAAGATTTAAGAACACGTTCTTGGATCTAAACATGGGCTAATATTTAACAAGTAGTGTGTATGTTTGGTAGAGATGCCTCAGCCTCGACTAGGTCCATCAGAAGGGGCTTGGGCCAACACAAGACCTCAAGAAAGATGACACTGAGTGCATTTTTACTTGGCTTAGTTCAGTTTCACGATAGCTGCACGCACACAGACCACCCCAAATTGAACTCTGATGGTCACGCAAACGAAGGAGTAGTCGGCTTGTAGAACTGGAAGGAACGTCAAGCGGCTTTGTTTTTCTTTCTATCTTTTTCTGGTACCAACGCTTCATTCCACAGGAAGTGAACAGTGGATATACCTGCACTCTCCTTCTGGAAAAAGTTAATCACGGACCTCTTCCTCTTGCTCTGCAAAGAATGTTAGAAATCTAAGGACCCTAAAAATTTATACAGTTTCGTCTCATTTCTTTGCAAACAAAGAAACCCAGGTGAAGCCCGGGGAGTTTCAGTGAGTGGCCCAAAGTCACACTGTTGCCAGAATCTGGACCAAAAACTAAGGCACCCTGACCCCAGGGAACATTTCCCTACTCAGTGGAATGTTTTTCTCAGATCACATGTGAGTTTCACTTCACAGAGCTGACGTCTTGAGACTTCCAGGTGCCTTCTTTTCTTTTCCCCCTCTCCCTCTCTCTATTAAATATTCTCTTTCCTGGCTCCTTGGCTTTTTTTTTTTTTTTTTTCATTTCTAGTTTTCTCTTTCACTTCAGTGGAATAAATATCGCTTCCTATGCGAAAGTTCACGGTCAGTACAATGTGCGGTTCCTTGTCTATCTGAAAATGGCATCATCCTCCCCTCGCTCTTCGTTCACAGGCTGGCTCAGTAATAAAGTTCAGGTTGAAAAAAATTTTTCCTTCAGGATTTTGTCATCTGCCTTCCCGGTTTGCGTGATACCACTGTGATTCTCCATCCTTTCGTTTTCCCTCGTCTTCCCTCTTCTTCATCCCTACCGTTCTGGAATTTTATGAAGATAGATTTCTTAGGCAGTCGGCGTTCGCTTGTCTGATCGGCCGTAATGCTGGGCACGTGGCTGGCCCTCACGACGTAGGCTGTCATGTCCATCCGTTCCAGAAAATCTTCCTACGCTATTTCTTGGACAATTTTCTCCTTTCTGTTTCCTCCGGAACCGGCATAAGGCGGATTTTGCTTCCCCTGAATCGAGCCTCTAACGTTCTTATCGTTTCTCTCCTGCTTGCCATGACTTTGCCGTTCGGTTTCTCCGCTGTCGGAAGACCTCCTCGACCCTATCCCCGGGTTTCCTGCCACATTTATTTTAGTGATACTTTTCATTTCTAAGAGCTTTTTGCTGCAATCCAGTTTTTCTTTTCTTTTCTTTTCTTTTTTTATGAGAAAGGTGTTCTTGTGTGGATGCAGTGGTCATCTCCCACCTCTTTGGAAACATTAACTGTGCAGTATTTTCAGTTGCCTTCTCTTCCCAGCATAATATCCTTCCTCTTCTTCTTTTTTCAAAAGTTATTTTTATTATTGATTTTGAGGGGGAGGGACAGAGGGGGTAGAGAGAGAGAGAGAGAGAGAGAGAGAGAGAATCCCAAGCGGGCTTCATGCTGTCAGTGCCGAGCCCGACCTGGGGCTCGATCTCACAAACTGCGAGATCACGACCTGAGCCAAAATCAAGAGTCGGATGCTCAACTGACCGAGCCACCCAGGCGCCCCTCTTTCCTCTTTTCTTATGTTGGCTTTGAGCACTTGTGTCACTGGTGATCCTTGACTGTCCATTTATGTTTCAGAGCAAGGTGCCAAGATGGCGACCGGGAGCTCTATGTGAACAAGTCCCACGAGCCGGTGGCCTCCGTACCTGGACACCTCCAGATTTCACCGGGTGCACCTGTTTTCTCTGGGGAAGAGTCCCCAAACCCCGACCCTTGTGCAGCTGCTGACACTGTGTGAGCAGAGCATCATGCCTTAAATGTCCAAGACCAGGGCTCCTTCTGTCTCATCTTTCCAGAATATAAACCCTCGGCTTTTTGTGTGGAGCAAGGGAGGCGACGTAGGCCAGCTGCTCTGAAGGAAGGTGATGGTCCTCTTGCCTATTTGCAGCCCCCAGCGTGCCTCCAACTTTCCAAGGTACCTAATGCCTTTGAGTCTAGGGTCTTCAGGGGACTTTACGGAATTAAATAGTTTTCTTTTTCCTTCAGTATTCCCTGCTTATATCACCCGAAAAGTTTCTTCTTTCCTAAGTCAGCTCCTCCCTCCCATCTGTCTTCCATCTGCCAGAACTGTGTTTAACTCTCTTGTCCGTGGGTGGCTTCTGTCTTCCCTCTTTAGCCTTGTGAACATGTACATTTTTTTCCCTCCTATAATGTTATTTCAGAGTGGTCTTGGGTGGAAAGATGGGAGAGAGAAAAGACATACACGTATATTTAGTCTGCCACCTTTCACCAGCTCTTTTTTTTTTTTTTTCCTTCTGTTCTTTTCCAGTTTGAACGTTCAGATCATCGCACGCATTGGGAAGGTCTATGTATTTTTCTGTGTTCTGGGAGCGTTACTATATTTCTCGGGAGAATTTGTCCAGAAAAGCACCTGGGCCTTGTATCCTTTCAAAGGCTCGATTTTTCATAGCCTCTTCGATCTTTCTATGTTTACTGGTTTCTTTGGGTTTTCTACTTCTTCTCAAACCTTCTCAGAATTTGGTGTTTGGAGCTTTGGATCTCCAGACCTCTTACCTTTTGTCTTATTCTTTCTTCTGATCGTTTGTATAAAAATCCAGAACATGGCATGTTATTCACAATAGACAAAAAGTGGACACAACCCAAGGGTTCATCGGTGGAAGGGCGTATGTGCTATATACACACAATGGAATATTATTCAGCCTTTCCTGAGAAGGAAACTTTGACACGGGCTACAACATGGATGAACCATGGAGACATTATCTAAGGGGGAAAAAAAGCCAGTCACAAAAGGACAAATACTGTATGAGTCCACTTGTAAGAAGTCCCCAAAGGAGTCAACTTCATACAGATGGAAAATGGAATAGTGGCTTCTAGGGGCTGGAGGGAAGGGGAAAGGGGAAGTTGACGTTGAACAAGGACAGAGTTTCAGTTTTAAATTTTTTTTAAATCTTTATTTATTTTTGAGAGAGAGACAGAGCGTGAACAGGGGAGGGGCAGAGAGAGAGGGAGACACAGAATCGGAAGCAGGCTCCGGGCTCCGAGCTGTCAGCACAGAGCCCGACGCGGGGTTCGAACTCACGGACCGCGAGATCGTGACCTGAGCCGAAGTCGGACGCTCAACCGACTGGGCCACCCAGGTACCCCAGGTTATAGGATTTCTACTTGGTTCTTTTTTTCACATCAGCTATTCTTATCTCATGGTGATTATCCAATGAACCCATTATAAGATATTAACTACCTTTATTTTATAGTATTTTCCTGTTTCTATTATTTCCTTGGAGGATGATTTTCTCCCACAAACACACCCTGTTATGCACGGTGGTTCTCTTTCTGGTGTCTGTTCTTCTGGAATGGTCACTCGTACGCTTCCTTTTGTATTGAGAATTCCCTCCCTGTCTGGCTGTGGATGGGGTGTGTTTTCACTGCACTTTGCTCTTAGCGATTGCAAGGTGGGGTTTTCTGGCTGTGGACGGGTCTCCATCCTTCTTGGGGTTCAGTAGCCTCTGGGGGCGCTTCCTTCCCTCCTTAGTGCCAAGAGCTCACTTTCGCTACCTGAGCCAGCAGGCAAAAACCATTGCTTCTGGAAGTAAGAGCTGGGGGAAGCA
This sequence comes from Felis catus, assembly GCF_018350175.1. NCBI lineage: Eukaryota > Metazoa > Chordata > Mammalia > Carnivora > Felidae > Felis > Felis catus. Next base: position 8,935,479 of record NC_058381.1, read on the forward strand.
GTTGCCTGGCCTTCCGAATGCAGCCCTCGTCACTGCCCCCAAAGAAAGCCCTGGAGTCCTAGCTGCGCCTGTGTTTTTAGCTGAAGACCGGGCATGGGTCTCCCTCCCGTCACTATATCTGCATCTCAGCCTCTCACCACAACGTCCTCTGGGCGGCTTGCCTGCTGTTCTGCGTTGCCCTCCGTAGTCAAGAACCACCCTCGCCTTTATTGTCTACGGAATGCAATCTTATCTTTTCGAGCTCTTAATGGATTTCTGACTTCAAGAAACTTTCCCATGGGAGTTCTGTCCACCCCCTTCATCGTGCACTCCATTTTGTTCTTGTTTTAATTTTTTTCTTTTCTTTTCTTTCTTATTGGAGAGAGAAAGAGAGAGAGAGAGCACGCGAGTGGGGGAGAGGGGCAGAGGGAAGGAGAGAGAGCATCTTACGCAGACTCCACGCTCAACGGGGGGCCCGACGCGGGGCTCGATCCCACGACCCTGGGATCCGAAATCGAGAGTCGGACACTCAACCGACTGAGCCACCCAGGTTCGCCTGTGCTTTTAAAAAACCATTCTGGGTAGGACCGCGTTTCTTCTGAGGCCCACACCCAGCTGGTGGATTTTGTATGTTTGAATGGTTCTAATAGATTGGAATAGACTCTTGCGACCAGCCGAAGGTGTTTTCCTCCACAGGCTGCTACGTAAAGGGAGCCTGCCGTTTCTTGCATACCACAGCCTCGCACGCACTTCCCTAGGAGACGAAGGTGCTGTGCTCGGCCGCTGCAAAATGACCACAGAGTAGAAACACTGGCTGTTTTGCTGCCAACACCATAAAGAATCAATGCACAGCCATGGAGTAGCGAGGGACATAGGCGTCCTTTTGTTCAGCAGCAATTAGGACATTCCAGGAGAGCCAGTTCTGGGCAGGGGGCAGAGGGAGTAGCCACAAAATGGCCTTTGTCCGAACTCCCAGAAAAAATTCCAGCCAGTGGGAGTGAACACAGGCACAGTCCAGAGAGTGGATCGTAGATGTCCCGGATCTCGGCTTTTACGGCGAAACTATTCCAGGAATTCGCGGACCGTGGTCTATCAAAGGAAAGCAAACAGCCTCTCAAGAAAGGGTGCCACTTTCAGAAGAGTTGACTCCAGGATGGAGGACTTCGTAAGCACTCGATCTCTAGAAAGCCGGGTGGGTTATTTTGTGAAGCGCGTGTAGACCCAGCCATCCAAAGACACCTTTCCCCCACCCCCCGCGCTTCGCTCAACCCGGTGCCAGCCCCCAGTTCCCTCATCCACACATAGAAATGAGTGGCCATTTTGATTTCCCTCTAGGTAAGCCTTCTAATTAGAGACATTCATGGTACAGTTTTGCTCACTAGGTAGGTATTATTATTGCCGAGTTAGAAGCGGGGAAACCAAAGATCCAGGAGGTTAAGAATCTGGATGAAGGTTACTTGGAGGGGCTGAAATTTTAATCCACATCTGTTGGCCTGCATTCCCTGGGTAGATTCCCACATCTACCACACAGAAGACTGTGCCGCTGGAGGGAAATATTGGCACACCAGTAGGTAACCTGTCTCCAATTCTTCCCTCTTTATTCGCCCATAGAGCACAGCTCTGTGCTTTGCTCTCCTCAACTTTACATCGGGCACGCTGACCGCGCCTCCATCATAGGCCTTCAGTAGCACTGAATGATGGGAAATGTGGCGTACTTAGGAGAGTACCCGGCACTTAGTGATCAGTAAATGGACCTACTGTAATCATGTCAAGGGCCGTAGCGTAAGTACCTATCCAGGATCAGTGAGATATGCTTTGAAAGATCCTTCTGGCTTGGCAGGACTTGCGCTGATGCACACATTTTTAGCCTCATTTGGGACTAATCGTATGTGTTGAGAAGGTGGCTGGCCGGATGAATGGTGCACTTTTTGACCACTCAGGCATTAACTGAGCTCAGGTGTCTTAAACGCTGACCACCGCTGGGCAGAGTGGAGAAATGGCTGGAAGACAGCTTAATGCTTTAGTGTCCGCCCTGGCTAGGACCCCCTAGCTTTCCTTTTTGCCAAGAAGATGGAACTTGTTCCGTCCGCTCTAGGGACAAAGTGTGCTGACAAGAATTCTGAATGGAAGTCATGGGGTCTAGACCTGAGGCCGTCTCTTTCACCAGCTGGTGGGGCCAGGTGGGAGACAGGACCCGAATTCCTTCATCTGCATAAATATGGGCAGGAAGCTCATTCACGTCTGAGTTTTTCTCCTCGCCCTCAAAAGACACAGTTGTGTCTTTGTGAAAATTAACCCCGGTTTGTCCCAAGGTCAGTCGCCAGCCGGCCACCACAAAAACCAGCAAATCCCAATCTTTGAATGATAGGCGGCAATCTCAACTGAAGCGAACCAACTCTGAGCGGTCAACCCTAAAGCAGTAGGAGAAAGTCGTTTGCAAAATAATCATCATAAGACACACTTGGGCCCTACGTAGGTGGCAGATTCACCTTCGTGCCTGGTGCAGGACATGTTTTCAGCGTTTCTCCTCCAGTGAGTCATTCCCGCTGGACTTTGGCATATAATTTAATTTTTATGAAGTTTGGACTTGTTATTAGTGGAAGGGTGGGAGCAGGGTGTGGGTTTCATGCCTACACTGGGAGCCACTTTGCTGGTCTGTCCCAACCTACCTGAAGTGATTCAGAACGCTCTCCTTCACTGGTCACTGTGTCCCAAGGGCTTACGGTAGCCTCACACGGCACTCAACTCTTCAAGGGAGCAGGACGGTTCCAGTGGAACAATCATTTTCCCACATGGCTGGAGAGGCTTCGCTCTAATGACACATTTTAACACTATGGAAGCTTAGTTGTTTTGATAGGTGTAGAAACCACTGATGTAAATACAGTTGGTTCTCATTTTTCCTAGCAGTCGTAGTCCGTAAAGTCACCAAGGACGCCGAATCAGTAAATACTGAACCGTGGCTCATACGGGAAATACGAGGCCGGGTTCCCGTGAGTCTTTGACCACAATATTTTCATCAACCAATCAATAGATAGCCCCATCTTACGCGTGCTTCTGTTTAAAGCCCGTCTATTGGATATCTATTGTTGATTCACTAACGCTGAATTCACAGCCAACAGCACCGTAACTCGTGCTCCGCAGGGCCTCCCTGCTCACGTATTTTTCTCCATAAGGCACATCACACACAGCCTTCTCGCACTTGGGAACACCAAACAGCATTTCAGCACTCCCTCTGGAAGCCACTTCCAGCAACAAAATCACCAATAAAAAAATTTTTTTTAATTAAAAAACGCAAACATGTGAAAAATATGGCGCTAAATATACCAGGGAAAGGATGCTTACTTGCCTCATGGCGATCCAGAGCAGGAAGGCGGAGGTGACCCTGTGCTCGCTTCGGACACCTCACGTGTTTTTGCCACCTTGTGGGGTTTTCTTTTTTCTTTCTCTTTTTTTTTTTAGTTTTTTTTTTAACATTTATTGATTTTGAGACAGAGCACGAGCGGGGGAGGGGCAGAGAGAGAGAGGGAGACACAGAACGTGAAGCAGGCTCCAGGCTCTGAGCTGTCAGCACGGAGCCCGACGCGGGGTTCGAACCCACAAACCGTGAGATCATGACCTGAGCCAAAGCTGGACACCCGACTGAGCCACCCAGGCACCCCTGTTGTGCATGCACGTGTCTGAGAAGGACCAGGACAGCGATGAGTACTGGCGAGTAGATGAATTCACCGACAGGGAATCCACAAGTCATGATGGGCAGATTATAGCTTAAAATGGTAAGGGTGCAACCAAATGGGCAGAACACATCACACAGGTTGAGAGCCAGGTTTTAGAGTCAGATCACATATGTTTAAATTCTGGCCCCGCCACAGACTCTCGTGTGTGCAAACTCTCCTTCACACCTTACCCTTGCCATCTGCGACATCAGACTAATAAAAGCGTGTACCACAAACGAGTTAAAACGTATTAAAGTTCTCAGACTCAGAACAGTGTCTAACATGTGATAACTGCTCGGTTAACGTTAGCTGGTCTTTCTTACCCTTTGCCCCCCTGACCCACCTTCTTTGGGGAGAAGTAGAAAAACTAGACTCCCCCCCCCAACAGGGAGGACCCCCATCCTGGGCTCCCATCCTCAAAGAAGTAGAAACAATGGCACCAAGGTTTCCATCCGACGAGGAAAAAAATTGAATGAAACCCTGAAAACACTGGGAGTATTCACATGAGGATAATTAATCCACGCACTTGTGAGTCCTGGATGTTTCTGCGACTACTGCCCTTTCACTTTGGCCGTAACTTATTTCCACTGACTTTTAACGTATAATTTTCTTGTTACGAAGCTTAATATTTCTTCCCACTGGCACACTAGGAAACTGGACGGAGTCTAATGTTTACACAGCATGTGGCAACGCCCGTGTGACCCAGAGCCAGAAGGTATGATTCACTGTGTCGAACACGGCTGCGTAATCTCTAGATAACTCCTAAATAACACACCTGCCTTACAGATGGGAGAGAGCTGGAGAACTGCCGTCCGGTGAGGGCCCATCCCCATCACAATTCCGTTTTCTGGGAGAGCAAGACACTTCCTTTGGCAGAGTTTGCGTTTTCGTTGTTTGATATCATCAGAACATCTAGGAAGTGATAGCACAAAGAGCGCAAGGAAGGACCCTGGTTTCTTGGGGTGCTCCCTTGGATCCCTGCTGGGAGGGGTTCTGCCGGTAGAGCTCGGTGGGTAAGGGTGCCGGAACAAACCGTCCGCAGATACTACTCCATCCGGGTACCGGGATAAGTGCCTTTTGTGTACGAGTTCATGGGTCCCTCACAATGAGCCCCGTTAATATCGCCATTTTGTTGGTGAAGAAGCTTGCACAAGATATCGTTGACTAATGAGGGTCCTTGGGTGTCGTCAAGGCGTCTCGTTGGTCAGAATTCTCTAGCTGGGAGGCAATACATTTGAATATCGCAGTTCCTGGTCATAGCACCTAGAAAGGTGAAACGCCATGAAAGCATGCGCATGTTTTTTAAACCTATGTTGAAAATACTATGCTACACATATTTTAACTTATGTTAAGATCATCCGTGGTTCCAAGGGCGCCGGGGTGGCTCAGTTGGTTGAGCATCCGACTCTTGATTTCCGCTCGGGTCATGATCCCAGGGTCGTGGGATCAAGGCCCACGTCAGGCTCCACACTAAGTGTGAGATTCTCTCTTGAGATTCTCTCTGGCGTGCGCGCTCTCTCTCCCTCTGCCCCTCTCCTCCACTCACACTCTCTCCCTCCCTCTCTAAAATAAAAATAAACTAAAAGATAATCCATAGTTCCACTGCCTAGCCCATAGAATACAGGTAAAAAGAGCTCCATATTACAGGGTTGTTATGGCTGGCCGGCCCACGGGAAGTGCTTAGCATACGCCTGCAGACAGTAAGTGCTCAATAAATGTTAGTTATTGTTATTGCCATTATAGACCTCCCAAGGAACACTACAGGTGGAGACCCCGATGCTACATTCTTAACCACACCCAATGAGTTAGTATCCAAAGTCCCTTGATGGGACTATAATGTAAGGTCATCCAAAATGGATGGAGTGGACTTTTATCTGATAAACCTTGATCAGACTAAATGAAGCTGCCCATCAGGTCATCTCTTTTTTTTAAAGCATCAAATTGTACCAAACAGTACAAAACTTCTTTCCCAGATACTCTAGAAATTACGTAATATGTATATGTATATACACACACATATACACATTCGAATGTGTCTTTTGCAGAAATGATCGTTATTACACAGCGGAAAATAGAATAAAGCACACGAACGAAAAGAAACCTAACACCCGTCCACAGCACCCCCTCTGAAACACCACCATCAACGGGTTTGCCTGTATCTTTCCAGACTTTTTCTATGCATTCCACCTAGAGATGCATTTATTGCTCACAAAAATGTGATCCTACGGGTTTTTAGCTTACATTATTTCACCCGCTATCTTCCCACTTTTCATGTGAATTGCTCATTCTTGCCATGGTGGGGGGCCCGGCGGCCCACCAGCCGCTGTCCTAGGCATTTGTCAAGTTTTTTTCTGACCCGGTGGGATTGGCATCATTGTAACAACTTTACACATGGAAAAATTAATGTTTTACGAACTTCAAGTAAACTTGCCAAAGTCCACAGAACTAGCAAGCATCTGGCCAGCCTTCATCACAGGCACGGGGGCCTGTTTTCAAAACCAAATGCTCTTCTGCACACCATTTGCATGGCTACGTGTATCCACTGGGGGTGAACCCAGTCCCCCATTATTGTGCATCTAGAGTATTGTCGGGTCTTTTTCACTGTTATAAACACTGTGGCACCAAAATATCCTTACATAGTCTTCGCTTGGATAATTTTCTTACAAAAAAAAAAAAAATCCTACAACTAGAATTGCCAGATTAAAAGACTTGCAATTTTTTTTTTTTAAAGAGAGAGAGTGAGTGGGGGAGAGAGAGAGAATCTTAAGCGGCGTGGAGCCCAACACGGGGCTCGATCCCACGACCCTGGGATCGTGACCTCAGCCGAAATCAAGAGTCGGACGCTCAACCAACTGAGCCACCCAGGTGTCCCAAAGGACTTGCCAATTTTAAAGCTCTTGATAAATAGTGCGAGGTTGGCCTCTAAAAACAAGATACTATTTGAAACAATAAACCCCACGAACGATAAACGGGAGTGTTCATTTCTTCTCCCACATTGTATATCCCTTTAATCAACAAGTGCTTGGTGGCTCAGTCGGGCGCCTGGGTGGCTCAGTCGGCTAAGCGTCTGGGTCTTGATTTCAGCTCAACTCAGAATCTCACAGTTTGTGCGTTCGAGCCCCACATAGGGCTCTGCTCTGACAGTGCAGCGCCTGCCTGGGATATTCTCTCTCTCTCTCCTTCTCTGTCTCCGCCTCTCCTCTGCTCATGCGCTTGCTCTCTCGCTCAAAATAAATCAACCTAAAACTAAAATGTAAAAACAAAAGCATCTATGAATGCATAGCGTGCCCATCGTCACTGAGTTTTCATTATTATAACAGGCGGAAGAGTGTATGTTTGTTTGGTATCGATCGTCACAATAATCCAGGAGAAAGGCAGACAACGAAATTCTGCAGAAAAGGAAACAGACACCCAGAGAGCTTAAGAAGCCCGTGCAAAGCCCTGCAGCTGGTGAGGGACGGAGCTAGGATCAGAGCCAAGCCCCTCGGGCTCCCAGAGCCAAGCTCTGGCTTTTCTGCCTTTCTGCCAACCCCAGACACCCAGGATCATCTGAGGGTTTTGTGCAATTTCCTGTCCCTTCCCCGCAAGCTGTGTATTTTGAGCCAAGGCCATTAAACGGAACCGACAGGAGCGCTGCCCAGAGAGAGAGCTGCAAATGGAGTGACAGAACCCCAGCTTCTGGGCTGACCCGCCTGGGGTGGATGTTTGGTTCTGTCTGAAGAAACCCAGCAGCAGATTCGTGTCAATGAGATGGTGACACAGGCCAATTGCCAATAGTATTGAAACGGGAAGAGACACTAGAAACCATCTGGACCAAATCCTTTCTTTTAGCGCTGTCACAGTGGAGGCCCCGGGGGAATGGCTGCCTTAGCCAACGTCAGGTTGCTGGGTGTTAGCAGCGTGGGGATTAGAACCCAGGGCTCTGTAACCAGCAGGTCCGCTTTCTTGCCATAAATCTGTTCTCAACAAGCCCAGATGGCACCTGATCCTTCTCCTTATAAAACAGAGCCTCTTCTCATCCCAGTGAGCCACCAGTACCAAAGAAAAGGAGCGATTCCTGTCAAGCCTCTGGAGCTTTACCTCCATTTCTCGCCATTTACAATCCTGCTTATGAAATGTCTAACTCTTGGGGCACCTGGGTGGCTCAGTCGGTTGAGCGTCCGACTTCGGCTCAGGTCACGATCTCTTGGTCTGTGAGTTCGAGCCTCGCGTCGGGCTCTGTGCGGAGAGCTCAGAGCCTGGAGCCTGCTTCCATTTCTGTGTCTCCCTCTCTCTCTGCACCTCCCCTGCCCATGCTCTGTCTCTCTCTCTCTCTCACAAAAATAAAATAAACATTTAAAAAATATTTAATTAAATTTTTTTTAACATTTATTTATTTTTGAGACAGAGCATGAACGGGGGAGGGGCAGAGAGAGAGGGAGACACAGAAACGGAAGCAGGCTCCAGGCTCTGAGCCATCAGCCCAGAGCCTGACGCGGGGCTCGAACTCACGGACTGCCAGATGGTGACCTGAGCTGAAGTCGGACGCTCAACCGACTGAGCCACCCAGGCGCCCCTAAAAAATATTTTAAAAAATAAAATAAAATGTTTACCTCCTATGTGAAAAAAAAACCACCCACAAAACATCAAACTGGCCCGAAAAAATATTTGCAAGTCATATGCAAACATATATACAAATATTAATTAACAAACAGGTCAGATGCACCAACTTCAACAACAGCAAAACACAAACCATCCCACAGAAAAATATGAATGGAGATGAATAGGCATTTCTGAGAAAAAAAACACAGATGGTCCATCCACTAAAAATATTTTAGATCTCACTCATCAGTAAAGCCAAATCCAAATAACAGCAGCTATTCAGTGATAATACAGCCCAAATGAAAAATAACTGATTGGTGAAATACTAAATAACTAATGAACTAAAATCAGGGAATATTTCAGAAACATTCACCCATCTTTGGCTTGTCCTTGCTTCCTTTCTTTGATAGGAAAGAAATTTCTTCCACCACTTGCCACACTAATCATTTTAACCTCCCAAGTCTTAATTCCAGCCAAATGAAAAAAATATTTGCTTTTTGTCCTGAGGAAAAAAGATGAAATCTAGTTCTTTTAGAGAAAAGATGTTTCTTCAGACACAGCCCTCCTAGCCACAGAGGAGGAGAAAATATTTGTGACACGCATCCAATCAATGATTTATACCAAGCTATCTAAAGGACTCTCACAACAAACAACCCAACAGGAGACAAACAACCCAATAAAAATGGGCAAAATACTTAGGCAAACAGTTGACCAAAGAAGATGCACAGATAGCGAAGGAACCCATGAAAAGGCGTTCAACGTCACTAGCCATGAGAGAAAAGCAAATTAAAACAGTGCTTGCTGATATGTTGCACTACGTCTTCAACACAATATCTGCAATGAAAGAGACTGACTATCCCAGGCACTGGTGAAGATATAGGGTAACTGGAACTCTAGTATTCTGTTGGTAGGAATGCTAAATGGTCCCGCCATTTTGGAAACTGGTTTGGCTCTTACTTACAAAGTTAAATATACATTAAGAAGATGAAAAACTAAGCCAGAGACTGGGAGAAAATATTTGCAAATCCCACATCTGACAAAGGACTGCTATCTAGAATACATAATTTTAAAAAACATCTTGGGATGCCTGGGTGGCTCAGTCGGTTAAGCATCTGACTTTGGCTGAGGTCAAGATCTCACGGTTTGTGAGTTCGAGCCCCGCGTCGGGCTCAGCGCTGACAGCTCGGAGCCTGGAGCGTGCTTCGGATTCTGTGTCTCCCTCTCCCTCTGCCCCTCCCCTGCTCTCTCTCACTCTCTCTCAAAAATAAACAAACATTTTAAAAATGTTTTAAATCTTTTAAAACTCAAGATTAAGAAAGCAATCTAATTAGAAAATGGCAAAAGACATGAACAGACACTTTTTCGCTGGAGAGGATACACAAATAGCAAATCCACAACAGTAAGAGGTTCAAAGGCATCAGCCATCAGAGAAACGCAACTTAAAACCACAGTGAGAAATCCCCACACACCTCTCAGAAGAGCAAAAAGAAAAAAAATAACATCAATCCCGAAAAGCCGACTGGAATACGGAGAACGTGGGTGACTTACACATTGCTGGGGGGGAATGGAAAAAGGTACAGCCATTCTGGGAAACAGCATGGCACTTTCTAGGCATACAGCTACCAAACAACCCAGTCATTGCACCCCTGGGCACTAATCCCTGAAAACTGAGAACTTGGATGTGTACCAGAGCCTATACCAAAATTTTCATAACAGTTGAATTCATGATAGACAAAACCGGAAAGGCCCAAAATGTCCCTCAGCAGGTGAATGGTTCAACAAACAGCAGTACTCCCATACTGTGAAATACGAGGCAGCAATAAAAAGAAACGCACGACTTAGATGAATCTCAAGGAAATTCTGCTGAGTGAGAAAAGTCAATCCCCAAAGTGACATATCATATCATTCCAGTGGAAAAATTTGAACAAAATCAGTGCATTATAGCACTGCGAATATCCTGGTTGTGATATTGTACTATTGTTTTGCAAAATGTCACCGCTGGAGGAATTTGAGTAAAGATGTTACTTCTTATAACTGCACGGGAATCTACAATTTTCTCCAAATTAAAGTTTAACGTCTTTTAAAACCGTAACTATATCCTTACCCTAAGACCCAACCCTTCCATTTCTAGGTATTTGGTCCCGGACCAATCCAAGCCTTGTCCACATAAAACCTTGTACCCAAATTTCTGTAATATCTTTATTTCTAAAAGCCCCAAGTTGAAAACAACCCACATGTTCATCAACGAGTGAATGGATAAACAAATTCTAGTATCGATACAATGGAATACTGTTCAGAAATAAAAGGGGACCAACTATGGGGCGCCTGGGTGGCTCAGTCGGTTAAGCGTCCGGCTTCGGCTCAGGTCATGATGCCACAGACCATGAGTTCAGGCCCCGCTTGGAGCTCTATGCTGACAGGTCAGAGCTGTCTGCCTCTCTCTGCCCCTCCCCCACTCAAGCTCTGTCTCTCTTTCAAAAATAAATAAACATCAAAAAATTTTTTTGAAAAAAGGGGACTAACTATTGTTATCTGCAACAGCATGGATGAACCTGAAAATAATTATGCCAGACACACACGAAAAGACTACAGACTGTACTGTATGGTTCCCTTTGTAGAAAATTCTAGATAATGCAAACAAATCTATAGTGACCAAAGGCAGGGGAGGGCGGGGGGGGGGGGGCGGGAACTTGGGACAGGATAAGGGCAGGGAAGAGTAAGAAGGAAGGAGACGAAAAAGGGACAAGGAAATTTTGGTAGATGACAAATACATTCACATTCATTATCTTGATTTTATTAATTATTTCATGGATATATATGTATATATGTTTGCTTATATAAAAGGTGTCCATTTTACATCAGTTATACCTCTATAAAGCTGGTAAACGATCACAATATAACTTCTCTTTAAGTGTCTGATGTACCAGTGCACCTCACATTTCCCTATTCTTTCTATCTCTTGCCTTAATTCTTGGGCATTCTATATTTTTACAGCTGTTTGTACTTCCTTATTTGTGAAATATTCACCGTGTGAATTTTCTTTGTATTCCTGTATCTTCCCGTCAGATTCTCTTTCTTAGAAATGTGAACCCCCAAAGCCCATGATAAATAATGGTAAGATCATCCCAGCAAACTCAAGGTAGGGAGAGTAGAAGGCTACTATCATCTGGGAAGGAGGAAACTCAAGTTCAGGGCAATCTCCTGCCATCCACCCTCTTACTCAGATGTTAGGAACAGAGGACAATATTTTCCCTTTGTCCCCATACTTCAGTGTCAGCCTGAGGTTAAGGAGTGACTGAAACCTCCAGCCTAGCACTAGGTCATTCCCAAGGGGGTAAAGGTTGACCATCTGATCAGTGACAGTCTGAGACAGTCACTGGGTCATGATCAGACAAGGGAGGAGGATCCCTTCATAAAAGGTGGGGAAGGTGGATGCCCAGACTCTCACAATCCCCAATTCTCTGCATCCCGGGCCGGATGAGTCAGTCCAGCCTTATCTGCTCTGCAATCACCACCCTAGATTCCAGAGGGCAGGAGTCAATGAGGACTCCTGGCCAAGGCTACATGCACCCGTTCAGTTTTGGGGAGCTCTCCTTTGGGAATGGGGGTGTCTGGCATGTTCTCGTGTGTTTCCTTCCATCTCAGAGGGGAAAGGGATATGCATCAGAACTCAAGCACCGAAACCAGTTTGCGAATCCCTAACCGCACATCGCCATCACTCTCCCACAGCCCTCATCCTTCTAGGTCTCAAGTCTCGACACTGTCCAGCTCATGCACTCCTCCCCTCACAGGAGAGGTATGTAGAATTTTAAGTAATTAGTCTACTTTATAATACATAGAGACTCCCCAGGATGCCTCAAATGGGGTTAGTACATCAAAAACTACTGGCTGATTGCATTAACATCCATTTTCCCTTCCCTCCATTGTGCTAGAATCCCAACTTTTAGTTGGGAGTGTTGCTGACTGTTCCCCCCAAAAAAGACTATTTCCAGCCACCTTTACAGCCAAGTATGGCCAAAAGACTAAGTTCATTTTTTAGGTCCCAGAGCAATAAACTTCTACCTTACGTAAGCCACTCTTACTTTGAGCATTTCTGTCGTATACATCCGTTCCTGACCTTAACTAACGCAGCTGGTCTCTCTTTGTTCCCAATGCATTTGGGAGCCCATTGCATTTTGTTGGAACTGTCTTTCTATACCCACATTCCTCCACGAGACGGAATTGTAGCAGTCTCCAGATGCCCTCCCCTCCTGCCTGGCACACAGCAAGTACCTGTTGAGTATTTTTAAATCTTTGAAAACACGAATTTCCGAGGTAAAATTCAAAAAGTGTCTGCAGTTAGTTGGACTGCCCTGTAATATTTGCCCCTGGGGTAACTCTTTCTCCTCTACAGATGACTCACGATGTCTGGCCCCAGGGTTTCCACTGCTGGCAAACCAGATTAGCCGGGGCCAGAAATATGGGTGTAAAAAAAGCCATTGTTGGCCCTCCTCCCCCTCACCCGGGATCTTCCCCCTCACTGGCAGATGACAAACTGAGGCTTTGTTTAGGAAAAGTGCAGTGTTACATTTCTGACCTCTCAGACCCCAAAACTCCAGGAATGGAGGAAAAAAAAAAAAAGCCCTCAATTTACCACTACTCCCTGCACATCCAAGCCAACATTTATTTAAAACACCCAAACACTACTGTTTTAGTATATTTCTCTCTCTCTCTCTCTCAGCTTTCTAGCGGGTCATGGAACCTTCCATCTACCCTTCCACCCGCAGCACGGCCAACCTCTCCACCTCTTGATTTACTAGTCTCCTGTTTGTCTCTACGAACTAACTTTAAAAAAAGATTTGTCGGGCACCCACTAAATGCTAAAGCACTATGCAAGGCGCTGGGATGGTGATGATATGAATTTGATCACAGGTTGGGTTTCTCCACTGGGCGTCAACAGATGATACAGTTTGGCGGTTGTTCCGGGGAAGATACCTGCCAGGCACGGCGGTAGCCTTGAGGAAGGACCACCTAAGTTTCTTCAAGATAGTTGGGAGAGGCTTCGGGAGACAACAGGGATGGGGCAGACCCTGAAGGACGGGCAGCGCTTCCGCAGGAGAATAGGGGAGAGGGCGAGTATTTTGTGCAAATATGAGTCAAGTGAGAAATATCCTAGAAAGCCTGGGACCCGTGACGAATGAAGCAGATTGTGCCATGGCAGGTGGTTGGACATGAGGCTGAACTGATGGTCAAGGGCCAGGCCAAGCAGGACCCAGAAAGCATTGTCTTCCCATTGGACCACCGCTTGGAGGCACTGGAGAGAAATGGAAGGGATTCGTGCAGTGGAGTCACCCTTCCAACAGTCCTACTTTCAACGGATCTGTCTGGCAGGGATGTGGCCAGAGTGGACCGCCATTACAACACTTGGAGTGAGAGGGGTGAGTGGGCGGGGATTAGAGAAAAGCATATTTGAAAGAGGTTAAGGTCTTAGAGACGATACGACTTGGTGCCCACTAAACGTGGGGTGATCCTTCTGACTTTGTGACAGGCTGCCCGGCTGGTAAATTCGAGATGGAAAACAGTCCATTATTTCTCCTTCTCTTTGATATTAACTCATCTAGGAGAAGAGATTACGGGTAGAGGGAGGGTTCTCCCCGGGCAGAGGCACCACTCAGCCGAGGCTGAGATTTTACCCTCACTCATATTGATCTCTACCTGCCTTGACCTCTGTTTTTGTTGCCCCTGTCATCCTAATCCCTCATTTCCAGTAGCTCTCATTTTTGGGGGAGAACGCACAGTAGATGATGGTCTGGGTTCACCACGTGAGCACCTCTGAAGCGGAGGAACTGGGCCTTCTTTATTGTCTGAGGGCCCGACACATGATGGCCAGCACTCCTTGAATACCAGAAGAGGCCATATCTGGCTTGAACACCAGCCCAGGAGAAGAAGGCATGAGAAATGTATCACACCAGTGAGCTGGAGGAGACCAGCCGCTAGCTAGCCTACCGCCGTTGGCCAGAGGCAAGCTGAGGGTGGGGGAACATGTACCATGTGGGAAACCATGGGTCTTGGGAATTGTGGCTTGGGGGATGGGCAACAAAGAGAGTTAGCTGAGCCAGGCACATGCTTCCACCAGACCATTCTCTTCACAGTCTCCTCTCACACGCCCCAGTGGTGGTAGGAGATAGTCATTCTGCCTAGGGAAGAAAAGATAATGTGGAGACAAGTGGAGTCCCTCTTAGGTGCCCAGGCAGCAAAAATGGAAAGGATACATTTGCATACTAATGCAACTTGGACATTCATATCTTGCTTCGTGAAGATATGGCGAGGTGTCCAGGCATACGACGTTTTAGGCTTCTTTCAGCCTCTTCTAGCCACGCATTTCTGGAAAGTTCCAGCCAAAGCATGGTAACCGTGAAGGAGCCTGATCAGGAATCAGTGGGGCCCTCCAAATTCACCAGACCGGCCCGATGACCCAGAGTCAAGGCGAATTAGAGTGTATGGGGCCGCTGTGGGTAAAACACTGTCATAACTCCAAGAAAACTGTCAAAGCAACTGTTGCCAAGGATGTCTCTCGGCTGCCGTGTCCTTGAGCTCCAGCTAGGAGTGGCTTAACTCTGTGACTCCAGTTCCTGAATCAGTCTTTTGATTTCCCTTGGGCACTCCCTTGGATTGAGGACTGGCCATCATGCTCTTTACCCTGATGCCCCCAACATCGTGTTCACAGCAACCCGGAGCCTTGGGGCTGGAATTGCCCCCATCATGACCTGGTCAGGCCCTTTATTTTATAGAGGAGGAATGTGTAGCCCAGAGAAGTGATGTGACTCATGCTGGGAGCTAAGAACTATGTCCTGGCCAAGTAACACTGCCATCAAAGATGGGAGGTCCAAACAATCTAGAGAAAGATATGCTTATATGTGTATATGCTTCTCCATCCCCATACTGTGCAAGAGGCAGGAAGGGGGTGCACCTTATAAATGCAAGTGCCCCAAGCCCTACACCCGTGGAACAACGTAGCCCACAACCTAGGCCAGGCAATCTCTAAGACAAATCCCCATCGCCCTGAATTCACATTCACGAACCACTCTTTTCCGATAGATCCCGAGCTACCTTGACATTGGAGCACAAGTTCCTTGGGAGAAAATATGAACTCCCAGATGTAGGTCTCCCATTATAAATCTTATCTGTCGGCACATCAGACTCCTGTGAGTTGGGTAAACTTCACTTGCCCCAGGGCGGGATGACCCCTGTTCTCCTCTTTCTGCAAGGGTGACGCCACAGGCTCTGCCGGGAGGAGCCAATCGTATCTTCTCACTCTGCTACTTTCTCGACAAGCAGCAGATAACTTCCTTCCCCTACTGAAGGGTCAGGGATTATGGTTAGTGCTGTCTCAAATTTTTTGAAGTAGCAAGTAAGTATCTATGCCTCATGGGCGCCCAATACAAAGGTTGATCATACATAAGACATCTGATAGTAGCGTCCTATTTTGGTCCTCGGTTGCCCCCAACGCTCCATTCTGTGCCCCACCTTCTCCCATGTGACATCCCCTTCACCTCTTCTTCCTGTGCTCAGGCTTCCATCTGCATCCTTAGTCTCCCTTCCCAAATAAAACTCCTCTCAGCAAGAATTTCCTGGAGAACGTTCGGCGGGGAGACAATATCTGAGGATCTTGGCTCTCCTCTCCATTCCTTCTGCCCCTGCCATGATTGAGCCCACCCTTTCTCCTGCCCAGATATCACAAGAGCCCTGAAGTTGGTTTCGCTGCCTTCACTCTGATTCATTTTCTTAAAGCTCTGTTCCTATCTGGACACTTCCTCACCCAAAAATAGCCAATGGCACCCCATTGCACACAGAATAAAGTTCAGACTCCCCATCCCTTGTTCGAAGTCTTGCATTACCTGGACCCCTTGATTATTTTTTCTGATCATACCTCTTCCTCTTCCTCTTCCCCTTCACTGGCCTTAACTGCCCAGCAGACCCTCATGGTTCTTCCCATTTTTCCTTGCACACCTCTCATATTGCCTTCTTGCCATCATTCTGCCTGGAATATTCTTTCCCTGAACCCCAGTCCCATGTATCTAAATCCTGCCCATCTATATCCGGTTAGCATTGTTGTTAAGAACAACAGACACCAGGGGCATCTGGGTGGCCCAGTTGGTTAAGCATCTGACTTCGGCTCAGGTCATGATCGCAGAATTCGTGGGCTCAAACCCCGCATTGGGCTCTGTGCTGACAGCTAGGAGTCTGGGGCCTGCTTCGGATTCTGTGTCTCCCTCTCTCTCTGCCCCTCCCCTGCTCACACCCTTCCTCTCTCTGTCTCTCAAAAATGAATACAAATGTTTAAAAAAATTTTTAAAGAAAAGAACAACAGACACCAGAAACAACAGGCTTAAACCAGATCAGATTCTATTTCTCTTCGTATAGAAGAGAACCAGGCTCTTTCTTACTCATTGCTGCATCATCCAAATGGTCCAAGGCAGAACCAAGAGTTCTGTTCATCATATCCATATTCCATGAATCAGGGCACAGGAAGAGACAAAGACAAAGAAGGCCAAGTATGCATACCAGCTGTCTTTCACGGACTATTCCTGGAAACTACCACATAACAGTTCACTAACATCTCTCTGAACTCAGTCATGTGGTCACATCGAGCTGCAGGGGCATCTGGGAAATGCCTTTACTTGCGAGGGGCCATATTCTCAATTAAAAATTGGGAGTTATTGGGGCACCTGGGTGGCTGAGTCGGCTAAGCGTCCGACTTCGGCTCAGGTCATGATCTCACAATGTCAGCAATTCCATTGCTCAGGGCTACCTGTGCTGCCCAAACTTTGCTCCCACCCACACCTTGTCTGTAAGCCATGTTTCCATTCCCTGAATGTCTAGAGTAGTTTATCTGACCCTCCTTCCTAGCACATGGTACTACCCACCCTCTAATGGCCATTTATGATATTATTTTATCCCTTGCTCAACTCTGGCCACCCATTAGGGAGTACTCTGTGTTGAATTCATTTCGATTTCTCCTGTCCTCGCCAAGAGTGAGTACCGATGGGGTAACATTTACTACAATAATCCACAGTTCCCTGGCTCTTGGCCAACCTCGTCATTCTAACCCACCGCCTGTAAGCATTCTTGGTAGTAATATAGTTCCATTTTTACTTTAAGATCCTCTCTTTTCTTGGACCCAGATGTATGTCTACATGCTGTCCTGGGGGTGGATTTGAGCAACACTCACCCAGAATGAGTGTAATGAGTGCAAAGAGCTTTATCACACCTGACTCCCCATGCCTGGGGATGGTCACCCTCCCAGGAGGCCCTGAGCCTCTTGTGAAAAGACACTCGTCAGGGCCCGACACATCCCCCTTGCTCAGACACGTCTGTCTGGATTCCGTCTCAGGCTCGTAAGCTGTTACATAATCATGAGCTGTTACATAAATAATCACAGACTGTTGTATAAACAATGCCCAAAGCCTCTACTTCTGCGCAAATACACGGTGTTATAAACGCTGGATGGGTGGATGATTGTGGCCTCCAATTGGCCAACTCTCTGGACCATTTCATTAGGCTGAAGTGCCAACTTGGTTTTGAAAGGCAAATAAGATACCACAGACTCTTAATGGAATGTACCTCTAATGACCGTGGAGGGGATCAGTTCTAGATCAATAGAAACCTTGTCACATGAAGTAAAGCGAGGAGGGGGGCCAGCGGTGTGCTGTCAGAGAAGCCTTTTCTGTCTTTCAATGAAAATAATTCCCAGAGCTTCTTGAGTTCCGTGAATGACGTGGGGTGTTTCTTACACAGTATTTCTTAGCCTCACAGCCACGTGAGGGTAGGATCCCCACTTTGCAGAAGAGGAAACGGAGCCTCAAAGAAGTGATTTGCCCCGGGGCACACCAATGGATTTTATTTATTTATTTTTTACATATATATATTTTTTTTAATATGAAATTTATTGTCAAATTGGTTTACCAATAGATTTTAGACTTGAACTCAGCTCCGTCTGACTACAGAGATCTGGGTTTGTGCTACCGCACGACCTTTTGGATGTTTGACGAACTCTCCTACAGCCCAGATAAGAGCCTTCTGGAATGTCCAGGCTGAGCAGGAGCTGGTGGGCAACCGTACAGAGAGGCCAGTGGGGCTTGGTGGCGTAAGAGTGTCCCATGAGGGAAACGGTCTAGCTCGCTGAGGAGTGACTTCCCATCCGGGGCAGGTTTGAGCAGAAGTATCGGAAGGCTGTAGAGAGGATTGCGTCTGGTTGGGGGTTAGAACAACACAATTTCTAAGGTGCCACCGACTCCAAGACTGCAAGCGGGATCAGAGGAGCAGGAGAAAACAGGCTTTTCACGAAGAATTTGTAGTGTCCTAGGAGAAGTAGGTTGCACCACATGGTGGGTGGAGTTCATGCCACTGAATTGTACACTTAAAAAATGACTAGGGGCGCCGGGGTGGCTCAGTCGGTTGAGCACTCGACTTCACTTCGCGTCACGATCTCGCGGTTCATGAGTTCGAGCCCCGCGTCGGGCTCTGTGCTGACAGCTCGGAGCCTGGAGCCTCCTTCCGATTCTGGGTCTCCCCCTCTCTCGGCCCCTCCCCCACTCATGTTCTGTCTCTCTCAAAAATAAACTTTAAGAAAAAAAGGACTAAAATCGTAAATTTTATGCTGTGCATATTTTGCGCACGCACACACACGCAAGTGAGTAGAAGAAAAAAAAAAAAAAGACAGATCTATGTTTAGACCAAACAATATACCCAAGCACAGGAGACGTCCAACGTTATCAGACGGCAGGACATTTGGTTTCACCCTTTAGACTCCGGGCAAAAGAAGCATCTTTGCTCCAAGACTGGACGTGTGTTGGAATTCGAATAGAGGAGGATGACCAAAAAAATAGTAGTCAAGAGCATCCTTTGCCCACCCACTGTGCTCATGGAACCAGGTCTATGACGTCAGGCCGCTCTGTGTCCCTCTTGCCTTGTAAGTCAGAGACTGAGCCATCAACCCACCGAGGTCTAGTCATGATTATTAAAATCAACGGACTTCACTGGGCATTTTCTATCTGCGAGGTGCCTCGTGCTCAGGGTGAGCGTGAGGAAGGGGAGATCTGGGCCCTGCAGGAAGGTGGTTGGAGAGGCCCTGGGGGAGGAGGGGGGTGAGGTTTCAGGAGTGACTACCGGGCATGATTTCACTGCCTTCCTGGATGGTGTCTCTACGGGAACAGTACCTCCAGGGCCCTGCGGGTGGCCAGAGATTGATAACAGATCACGAAATCTCTTGAGAGAATATATTTTTTTTCTCTCCTTTTTCTGGCTTGGACTGCGACTTTGTTCTCATAAACTCAGTTGTTCTTACCTGCCAAAAATGTTTGCACTGATGACGAGCGGCAGGGTCACAGAGGAGCAAAGGAATGGACGGCATTGGCCGGGGGAAGAGTCTGCTTGTTTTTCCCACTTCCTTCCTACCCCTGTCCTCTCCTCCGCACCTTCCTAACTCTTGGCTACCATCAAAGACTTTTTCCTGGACTCCCAGCTTCTCCAGACCTCAAGCTAGACATTCAGTTGCCGAAAAGTCTTCCTGAGATCCCGGTTTCCATCAGCTCATGTTTTAGATTGCGACCCTCTCCTCCCGAACGTGAGCCCCCCACACTGGGCATCGCCATGTGCCTGAGAGCTCACAGCACCTCCTTTCTCAGTCCTGTCCCCTCCCCATTCACTCCAGCCAAGCCCTTCTCCTCAACAACTGACCCTTCCCTGCCTCTGTGCTTTCTCATGAGTCATCTGAAAACTGCCGTCCTCCTCGTCAATTCAGGGCCACCACCTCCTCCAGGCAGGACCCAGCTCCCTGCCTTTAGGAAGCATTCCAAAATGGCCACTTGCGGATTGGTTCACTGCGCCCGGCGTCCCCCGGTCCAGAGACCTTCTGTTTAACCATCTTTGGGGGGTGGGGGGGGGGGAGAGGTGGGGGCCATTTCTGGTTTTCCGTCAGCATGGGGGCCACGTACTCACCTGGCTGTGCAAAGGGGACACAGAAAACCAAACTAAACTCCTCTTGTCCAGGTGCATGGGGCTGTCCGCTCTGAGCCTTTGGAGGGTTTTCTGTGGGAGAGGTTGGACTGCCTTTCATGCCTCCTGGCTCAGGGTTAGCGAAGAGCTGCTAAATCACTTACTACCTGTCCCTCAACTGTCTTCCAACATGGCGCTGCGATGGACTCCTCCCTCACCTTCTTTACCCTTTAGAGTCTCCGATTTTCTTTCCCCGCCCTCTCCCGTAACGTTGATGGGGTGTCACGAACAGGCACGCAAACTGCCGTCTTTCACCAGGAGTCTCTAGGGATTCTTTTCCTTGTGTCGCTCAGTTCTCTCCACCCTGAAGGTCTCTCCAGTTACGGTACAGACCTCTGGTCCCCACAGTGGCCACTGCAGAACGTGCCTCTCTAGGCAGCCACAGAAATGGGTTTTAACGCGTGACCTGAGTTGCCTCTGTTGACTTTGGGAGGTGGAAATGCTTTACATGTGAGCTGTCCCTGTGCCCTGCGGGTCCCTGAGCTGCCCCTGTGCCCTGAAGACCCCTGAGCTGCCCCTGGCATCTTGTTCCGGGCGGTCATGCTAGCTGAGGCCCTGGGGAGGGCACCGTCCTCCGTCATCGCTCGCCAGTAGGAAGCTATGGCATCCGTTGAGTTGCGTCCTCTGACGTGTCACGGGTTTCCCACCGGGTCTGAACCCCGCTGCTGGGAGACGGAGACAGAAGGTTAACGAGGCAGACGCAGCCTCCAGTCTACATGTTCTCATCTCCCAGAGGGGAAAGCAGAGGATGTCCCAGGTTTACAGCAGACGCACAATAAGAAACACCCTGTGCCCCTGGGCCTACCCTGACTGATCACACTCTTAGTACAGGAGCTATTTCGGAACAACAGAGGAACTTCCCAACTCCATCTCGGTTCTGGGTTCCCTCCTTCCCACACTCCCATCCTGCACAAGGTTCTGACCGGCCAGGTACCCCCGGGGAGAGAGGAAAAAAAAGAGCCAACCCGGGTTATTTCTTCCCTCTTACCTGCGTTGTCGGAGTTCTTGGAGAGTTTGAGCCCTATCTCCAGCCACCAGAACGGGACACCCTAACTGTAACGAGGTCCTAGAAGTTTGGACCCGGTCAAGCAGAAAGCGGGTGGCGGTGGTCACACGCACGGGAATACGCGACCTGTTCGCCGATGGATAAGTATGTGTGGAGTCCCTTCTCCGTGCAGACCCCGGGTTAGGCCCCGGAGGTACAAGGACAGCGAGGAGATGTTGCCGTATCCTGAAGGAGCTTCACATCTGTGGCAGATGCAGCCGGGCACAGGGGTTCCTTCCTTGTGGCGAATGTTAGGCCAGGCTCTCCCAGGTAGAGAGCCGCGTGGGATCCCAGAGGCAGCATCAAGGACGGGTTCCACGAAAGGTGGCATCTGATGTGAATGACGAGCAGTCAAAGGAAGCAGGGAGGGGTTGAGCTGAGCATGGAGCTCTCACAATGTTCCATGAGGCCAACAGCTGGAGGGCTAGGGTAGAGGACACAGGGGCTGGGGGCTTACCCAGGATGAGACTTAACCCAAAGCACAGCCGAGGGCCACCAGAAAGCTCCAAGCAGGGGAGCGACTCACATTTCGGGAAGATGTCTCTGACGGCTGAGGGCAAAAGACATTGGGGTCAGGAGCAGAGGAGGTGGGAGGGTGTCTATGCAGGAAGCCCAGAGCCCAGCAGGTGGGGGGCAGTTCAACAGGATCTACTCTCTGCTTCTTACTTTAAAAAAGCAACCATGAGAACTGAAGAAGCCCCTTCCTGGAGGTTCCATGCCACAGGCCTGAGGACGGGGTCAGGCCAGGCATAGCCAGGTCGCTGCCTGGCTCCTCATAACTGGAATTCACGTGCAACCAAAAGCCAAGAAAACCCAGCTCCTTGGGCCAATGTCCGTAGCATCCCAAAGCCAACCCCATCCAAACGTGGTGACCTCAGCTGTCACTCTCCAGCCCCCACATACTGTCCTGCACTTACAAGCATAACCCAGGCATCGTGCCCCCTTGGCTTCTGAGACATGACGCATGCTGTCACCCCCACCTGGAGCTCAGCCGCTGACCCTAGACCTCACCCAAAGCGCCCCCCCCCAGCTCCTCAAGCTTCCTGAGATCCCCCTCTGGCTGAGGCAGAGACACTGGCTGTGCTCCTCTGTTTCATGACACGAAGGAGCAAAAAGATGGCACTCATCTTCCCCCTACACAGGGTGACCACTTGGCTACCTCGGCTTTAAGGTCTGGACTTGCCCAGAAGTGGGCGCGTCCCCTTAAAAGTGCTGAGCTGGACACAGGGCTGAATTGGACGCAGTCTCTGCTCGCCTCGTGAAGCAACAAGGCACTCACCTAAGTCGCTATGGTATGACGTTGGCTGTGGTCTTTGCTGCCAGGGGATGCGTTGTGTCCCACAAAATTCACACGTTGAAGTCCTAACTCCACCGCCCCCAGCACCTAAGAATGTGGGAAGACACAGGGAGAAGATGGCCACCTCCGAGACAACGAGAGAGCCTCCGAGAAACCAGCCCTTTCCGGGACAGCCCAGCCTCCAGAACTGGGAGACAATGAATTTCTGTTCTTCCAGCCCCCCGGGCTCTGTGGTACTTTGTCAGACCCATAGAAGTGCCGTCATAGAGGAAAGAAGGTGTGCAACCAGATTGCCAAGAAGAGAGAAATCGATGCCGACAAGGGAGGAAGTCAGCCTAGGGGTTATTGGTATGGGTTCCAGGATGGACTGGCTGGGTTCAGACACCCCTGATCCGCCCGTCCCTGGGGCGACAGTCCCCACTGGGTATGGTCATGGAGAGGATGATGTACGATAGAGCAGGTGCATCGAGTAAGCCCACCGTAAAGGGTAGCAATTGCTTTATTAATTATTGTGGAGGAGCCCCTCATCATGTAAGCTGAGAACACAAAGACAGGGGGCGAGGGAGCACTCGGCAAGCCAAGGACTGGTCAGAGGACAGGGGAGTCACCTAGGAGAGCCCCGGGGGGACCCGGGCAGGGGAAAGGGGGCAAGAGCAAGGGAACGCTGGAACTCCTTGCTGGACTTTGTTCCCAAGGAGAAGACAGAACCGCTCAAGTTCCGCAAAGCAAGCGACAAGCAGGGAAGGGAGGCTGACCGGCTGGTGGAAAGGGGATGTGATGAGAGAAAGACAAAAATACAGGCAGACCAGATGCGGGCTTCTTTGATGCGAAGGAGAGAGCCTCGCGAGTGACTGCGGCTCTTCTATTCGTTTGTCTGAAATATTTATGTCAATGTTTGCGTGCATAAACAAGGCGAGAGCCCAGAGGCAGACACTCCCCGCAGCTCTTAAAAGATTTGTGCAGAAGAATTCCTGGAAAAGATGGTTAATGCCTCTGCTCCATTGCCCTGAAATTGATTGCTGAGAAGCAAGCTCTGCATTGGCGAGCTGGCTGCAAATGGCATTTCGTAGGCCCATCGCACCTGCCGGGTAGGGATGTGATGAGACTCAGGAGCTCGGGTTTCCATAGAGAGAACAGTCCTTAGAGAATTCAGCCGGGGGTGTCCGATGAATAAATAAAAGGCTGTTCACCGTGCTCCATCCATTCACCAATATTCTGCTCTGGAACCATCTATCAGAATGACGGGAGCCTTTCCTTTCGGCAAGAATGCAGGCCGGCTTTGCCAAGCATCACATCTTTCCAGTTTACCCCTGTCGTCCGGGTAGCAGAGAAGCTGAAAGTTGTAGATAGCTTGGATATTATCTAGTCCCACGCTCCTATTTTGCGGATGAGGACACCGAGGCCCAGAGAAGGGATTTGCTCAGTCTCCCCCGGTTCGCTAGTGCCCGTAGAAGATACTGGAAGTCGGACACCGTGACGCCCAGCACAAACTGGAGAAGCACGGCCCCATGGAAATATAATGCAAGCCGCAGACGTAGCTTCAGACTTTCAAGTAGCCACATTTAAAAAGTTAAAAGAAACAGGTGAAGTCAACCTTAATAATGTTTTATCCAGCATAAAGAAGATGTGGTACGCATATAGAGCGGAATATTACTCAGCCGTCAAGAAAAATGAAACAGTGCCATCCGCGACGACGTGGATGGCGCAAGCGTGTGTTACGCTAAGCGGAGTAAGTCCATCGGAGAAAGACAAGTACCGTATGATTTCACCCGTACGAGGAATTTAAGAAATAAGACAGATGAGGATATGGGAGCGGGGGCGGGAAGAGAAGAGAGGGAAACAAACCACAAGAGACTCTTAATGACAGAGTACAAACGGAGGGTTGATGGAGGGGGGCAGGTGGGAGGGGGCGGCGCCAGACAGGGGATGGGCATTAAGGAGGGCGCTTCTTGGGATGAGCCCTGGGTGTCGTAGGTAAGTGACGAATCACTGAATTCTACTCCTGAAGCCAGTGTGGCTCTGTATGTCAAGTAACTAAAATAGAAATGAAATAAAGGGAAAGAAAAAATATAAAATAAAAATAAAATAAAATAAAATAAAATAAAATAAAATAATAAAATAATAAAATAAAATAAAATAAAATAAAACAAAATGCATTACGAGCCAAAGAATATTTTATCCAGCCTATGCAAGACTGTGCACGGACCAAAGACATCTCCCATTCCAGGATCTCGAAGCTCGTTGTGCGCCTGCTTGGGCTTGGCAGGGAGGAGAGGCGGTGGGGAGGGGGGGGGGGGTCAGACTCTGAATAGCAGCCTTTCCAAGAAAAGCAGTCAGTGTGCAAGCCCACTAAGCCATACATTTTGCAGAAAGTCTGCCCTTCTCTCGGGAGCACTGAGCGTATAGACAAATATCCCCATAATGAAAGCGTGGGCTGTGGCAGACATTGTCCCAGCCTACAGCACACAGAGAACTTTTCATCCAGCCACCCATTCCCAGGGTGCTTTTCGCTGACGAAGGACGCCTGTGGGCTGCTGGCATTCCAGCTATCCCCTGAGGTGGCTGAAAGTGGGTGGGGGTGCCAGCTCCTGGAAAGAATGCTGTGACCGAAGTGCCCGAGGAGAGAGAGAGAGAGAGAGAGAGAGAGAGAGGCTCGGCCCCTCCTACTGGAGCCCGTGTCAGGTCAGCCCAGATGACTGATGTCTCATTCCCTGGCCCCCTCGGGTGCAAGGACCATACTAACTTCTAGAGCTCCATCCGGAGCTGCACCAAACGTCCGAGTTCCACGCGTGTCCGACGGTCCAGAAATCCATCTCAATTCCTTTAAAAGCTGCCGCCGGCTGGCTTTGCCTCCACCTTGTCCAACAGTGTCGGCGTCCAAAGGGCCCAAGTGCCTCTCTGCCCCTGTCGACGAGTTCCGATGTTGGGGCCATTGAACAGGTGGACCAACCCGGGCTGACGAGAGATAACAGATTCCCAAGAGAATAAAACCCTTAAGCTCAAGGCCGGGCTGCTCTCCACCACCCGCTGGCCCAAGGCGCGGCTTACCTAAATGCCATCAAGGCAGATGCTCAGATTGATGGAATTAACCAGCCCCTCGGACAGCAGGTGACCTCGGAGTCTGGCTGCAGGGTCACGCTGACCAATACGCATACGTGGCTGTTGAGCCCTGGAAATGTAGCTGGTCCCAACGGAGACGTGCTTTCAGTGCAAAACACACACCGGTGATCAAAGACAGGACGTAAAATCCCTCATCGACAATGTTCGTGCCGATCCCACGTTGAAAGTATTACATTTTACGTAGGTTGGATTAGCTACGTATTATCACAGTTAATCTCGGGTGTTTTTTTCTTAAATTTACAATTACACACCCGGCCCACGTTGCATTGCTGTTGGACAGCAAAGGTCTAATGGAGGCATTGCATCTGAAAGGCCTCTTCCTGGGGTTTAATTCCGGTGACACTGGATGGGATTTGACTAGCGGTGTGGTGATGGAGGGACTCAGGTCTCCGTGTTGCTGTCACCATGGCATCCACCAGGAATCTGCAGTAGGACGTCTCCAGACGAGAGTCGACTTATGTGATTGCCTCTCACCCTTTGGAAACGGAGCATGAAATCTAGCACCGAACACTGGGACCTCGTCAACCCAAGACATCCTCGTAACGACGTAGTGACGGAATTGATCTTCACCTTGATTTTGGTGGGTGGGTGTATGTATGAACCTATACGCGTGATAAAATTACGTAGAATTAAACACACACACACACACACACACGTCTGTATTATTTCTTATGAGTGCACGTGAATCTGTAATCACCCCTAGGTAAAAATGTTTAATTAAAAAAAAAGAAAAATCGGGACACCTGGGTGGCTCAGTCAGTTAAGCATCTGACTTCAGGTCAGGTCATGATCTCAGTTCGTGGGTTCGAGGCCCGAGTAGGGCTCTGGGCAGACAGCTCGGAACCTGCTCTGGGTTCTCTGTCTACCTCTCTCTCTCTGCCCCTCCCCCACTCACACTCGTGCTCTCTCTCTCTCTCAAAAATAAATAAATAAATAAATAAATAAATAAATAAACATTTCTAAAAAATAAATAAAATAAATCAAGGCTGGGGCACCTGGGTGGCTCAGTCGGTTAAGTAACCCACTCCATTTCAGCTCAGGTCATGATCTCGCGGTCCGTGAGTTCGAGCCCCACATCAGGCTCCGCACTATCAGTGTGTGGTCTCTATCTCCCTCACTCTCTCTCTCTCAAAATAAGTAAAATAAACTTTAAAAATGTATTTAAAAAACCAAGGCCCTGTTCGCACGCCTGTGTTTCACAGTAGCCAACAGAAGCAGCCCAAATGTCCACAGACACAGGCGTGGACGAACAAAATGTAATACGCACATACATACAATGAAATATTAAAAAGGAAGGAGATTCTAACACATGCTGCCACATGGATGAACCTTGAAGACATCACGCTGAGTGAAAGAAACCCATCCCCAAAGGGCAAATAGTATATGATTCCACTTGTATGAGGTACTTAGAGTCACTGAATTCATAGATACAGAAGGTGGGAAGGTGTGGCCGGGGGGCTCTGTGGGACGAAGGAGCAGGGGACTAGTGTTGAATGGGGACAGAGTTCCAGTTGTGCAAGAGGAAAATTGTTCTGCGGGCGGGTGGAGGTTGCCGGCCGCACAATAGTGTGGATGTGCTTAACGTCACTGAACTGTGCTCTCAAAAATGGTTATGGGGCGCCTGGGTGGCTCAGTCGGTTAAGCATGCCCGACTTCGGCTCAGGTCGTGATCTCCCGGTTCGTGAGTTCGAACTCCACGCCGGACTCTGTGCTGACCAGCTCCGAGCCTGGAGCCGGCTTCGGATGCTGAGTCTCCCTCTCTCTCTCTGCTCCTTCCCCTCTCGTGCTCTCTCTCCTTCTCTGTCTCAAAAATAAATAAACATTCAAAATTCTTTTACTTAAACAATGGTTAAGATGGGACATTTTGTTGTGCGCACTTTGCCACAATTTTTAAAAATTAGAAACTCAGGGACTTAGACCTCAAGATCAATGACTCTCTTTCCCCCAAGTGACCCTGTTCAAGAAGGTAGAACCAGTAAGCTATGGGGTATGTTAGTAGGGAAGCCAAGGTCTAGCTTCTGGGTGACTGACCTATAAGAGAAGTAGAAGAAGGGCATGTCCCTGGCAAGCATGTTGGGCAAGACGCGGGCCAGCTCGGTCTTCCGGTGCCCAGAGCTCACCTCAAACACGTCCCATACTCGGATGGATCTCTTATGCCACCCAAAGGTGGACCTCAACCTATTAGCACAGAGGTAGCCTTGATCCAAAATGTTAATCAATGAACGTGTCAGGGAGCTGGAAATCTGGGTGGTCGTATCCTCGCCTAGAGCTCCAAGGGGCCGGGGAGGCAAGGACCGTTCCCGGTAAAAGCAAATCGGATCCACTTTGGCATCTGGGGATGTATTTCTCAAGATCACCTCACTCAACTTGCAAGGTGTTTCTTGCACAAACTAAGGGGGCTTGACCTCACGGGCCACCCCAACTGTATAGTTGAAGCAGCCCCAAGTTTCTTCCTTAGGTGTAGCTGAGCCCACTGAGTAGAGCAGGACAGGGGGCCTATCTGTACCGACAAGAAATAGGCCACCCAGAGGAGATGACTCCAGTGTGCCTGAGGTGAGTCACCCTCAGACATCGGTGAGCGGGAGGAGGGAGCTGTCCAGGTCAGGGGGGTCTCTCTTATCCCATCACCAGAGACACAAGATAACACGGGTCCAATGTTGGTAATGGGGTCATTCCAGAAAATAATTATTTCTTTCCCCTTAAATTCACATCAGGCTGGCCAGAAGCCCCTGGGCTGCCTGGAATGTTTATTAAGAATGCCCGACATCTTGCCCATCCTTTTTAGCCACCGGGGCATGTATTTAGACTCTGCTCTTGACCTCCACCATGGACCGTCACCCAGACTGCAGCGTCGGTGGTTCTGCCTGACCTTGACAAAAACCCGCGGATATCTCTAAGACTCTGCTCCACTTATGATGTCTCCTCGGCCCCTGTTCCCTGAGCCAAGAGATTCAACTGTTTATGAAACACAGTATTGTATTCCCTCTCGGTCATCTCAGTCATGGGAAATTTTTGTGTGGTGATGCATAAATCCCAGAAAGTTTGGTTTAAAAAGTTCTCTAAAGTGTGGGTGGCTCCTCAAGTTTGTCCAGATTTACTGAATATCCTATGTCCAAAAAAAAAAAAAAAAAAAAAATGAGTCTCCAAGCCCCCGAGCTAGCAGAGTGGCTGAAGAATATTACGTTTTGACTCAGTTAAGGACAAGCCTCCCATGATCCAAAATCCCTCTAATAAAGCCCTTACAATACATCCCCAGATAAGTTAACTATTCTCTTTGACAAGTCTTTCTTTGATGTTTTACTCCATCAACAATCATTTCACGAGTGCCTGTGTTTCGGAATGTGACAATTCGCCTGGTTCCAGTACCTCCTCCCATCTCCCCGTCTCCTCGTCAAGAAGACTTTCAGGGCACCTGGGGGGCTCGGTGGGTTAGGCAGCGATTTCAGCTCAGGTCATGATCCCGTGGTTTGCGGGTTCGAGCCCCGCATCGGGCTTTGCGCTCACAGCCCAGAGCCTGGAGCCTGCTTTGGATTCCGTGCCCCCCTCGCTCTCTCGCTCTCTCTGCCCCTCCCCCGCTCATGCTCTGTCTCTCTCTCTCTCTCTCTCTCTCTCTCTCAAAAATAAACATTTCAAAATAAAGACTTTCCATCATGACTAGGCAGCCCTTGAAGATGATGAGCGCAGATACGTGTATTGATACGGAAACGATGAAGGAACTTTCAAAATGGTACCTACTCGATGCCGTTTTTTGTAAATACCTAAACGGTGTGTGTTCAACCCCACTTTTGTAAATACATATTTAGAGATGGACAATAAGTAGATCGATGGCCGTGTGTGTGTTTCAGTACAACTCTGAACGGACATATACAAAACTGTTCACAGCCACATCTAACAGCTTGAATTTTCTTTTCTTTTGGCTGCCTTTTCCTGTTCTTTTCTAGAGTTAAACACGTACTACACGCGAAACCAAAAACTCCAAATGAGTTTTAAAGGAAACACAAGCACGAGAGGGGATGGTTAGTGGATGTGATGGCCGTTTAAAGATGTTTGTGTGTGTGTGTGTGTGTGTGTGTGTGTGTGTGTGCAGTTTGAGGAGGGGGTGTTCTGAGTTCTGGCTGAGTTTCTGAGTTTCTCTGCAGAAGCATTTTTTTTTAAGTTTATTATTTATTTTGAGAGAGACAGAGAGAGTGAGCAGGGGAAGAGCAGAGAGAGAGAGAGAGAGAGGAAATCACAAGCAGTCTCCACAGGGTCAGCGCTGAGCCCGACGTGGAGCTTGAACTCATGAAACTGAGATCATGACGTGAACCGAAATTGAGACTCAGATGCTTAACCGACGGAGCCACCCAGGCACCCCACTGCACCAACTTTAGGCCTAGACAGAGAGAAAGGTCCGTTTTGTATTTTTTGTGCGTGACTGGGGTTAAATTATATATGCAATACCTATACATTATGTTTAGTTCTCAGAGAGCCTAGACAACCATTAACATTGCCAATGCCTGTGTCTATTATTGCATAAATCTTATCCCTTGGGCTAACCGGCCTTGGTAACATGAACTCTATCACCAAACCCACTAATTAGCATGCATTCAGGCGTGTTATTCATATTCGCCGTGCCAAACTTGCCTGGCTATTCTATTCCCTGCTCCGGATGAACTTCAGATCCAAAACTGGTCTTTTTCTTTTTTTCAATTTTTTTTTTAACGTTTCTTCATCTTTGAGAGACAGAGCACAAGCGGGGGAGGAGCGGGGGGGGGGGGCGGGGGACGCAGAATCCGAGAGGAACGCCACGTCCAGGGAAGATGCTGCAGCCGTCCAAAACAAGAAATCTCTTGGAGGCGAATCAACTTGTCTTAGGTGCTCGTGACGGCTCCTGTGAGCACCAAATCAGCATTTCAAAATTAAGCCAGCTGGGAGGACCGGCCATTCGTCCCCCAAAGGGGCCACGAGAGCCAAGGCCCGGAAGTCCCCTGGATCTGGCTGCTTCCTTGGGACATCACCTTCCGGGAAAGGAAGGTCTGAGCTCGAAGGACTGGGCATCTCCCCAGAAGCTGCTTGTCCCTTTCTGCCCCAAAGCCTGTGCTTCCCCAGGAAGCCTGCCAGGTCATGGGGGCCATTTTCCTAACGTCCATGGTCCTGGGGCACAAAGTTCATACATTGCTGTATGCAGGCAGACACATCAGGTGCCTGCCTACTTTCCTTCTCCCCAACCTTTAGCGGGGCGCCTCCTGCATGGAAAGCCCTGTGCTAAGTGCTGGGGTTCAAAGGGGAGAGGAGGGGCAGTCCTGGCCTCACCGAGTGGGGGCGGGAGGAGAGGGGCTTCCGGGGTGGGGCTGGCGGGAGGGAGCTTCACGCACAGACGATCAAATGTCCTGTGGAAAGTGCTAGCCACCTGGTGATCCTCTAGCCCAAGGAGCACCAAGGCGAAGCAGGGCCAGGTCTGGAAGTGCTGGGAAGCTTCCTGGGGCAAGTTCACGTGCATTCCATCACAGGACTTGCTTTATGGCGTCTTGGTCTATAAATACCTCCGGCCAGCACAAATGCACTTCCGCAGGAGGATAGAATTTCAGCACTAGAAGCCGCGTCACGTTCATTACCCCCGGCGCCGGTGTGATGCTAGAAGCCCCTCCAGGATACAGGCCCGGAAGCGTGGTTTTTTTTTTATTCCTCTCAAGACAGCGTGCTCACTACCACCCGGGGAGGGGTCAGGACTACCGGGGCACCCGCGCAGAGGCCCCGCTTTGCAGAGCCTGCTTCCAGCTTTAGGAGAGCGTGAGGGCTGTGGAATAATGTCCCCTGTATGTCTGGCCTGTCCGGCATGCCCAGGGCCCCAAGCGCAGGGATCCGGGGGCCTGCGGCTGCATCTCAAGTGTCGGAATGGAACTGCCAGCTGCCGGCGGTCGCTCTGAACGCAGGCGGCGACTCAGGGCACGGCAGGTGCCTCTCAGGGCAACCAGCACAGCCTGGCACCCGGTGCCCCCCACCCCGCAGTGTGCACCCCTCCCCCGCCGTGGGGCCCGCGGTAACCAGAGCTTTGACAGGGCCTCCGCTGGCCTCTCAGCTCAGCCTTGGGGGCATCCTGCTTTATTTAGACGCGCTGTTCACCTTGCTTTGGAGAGTCCTAAGCTCTCATTTTATTTCTCTC
The DNA here is from genome assembly GCF_018350175.1 of Felis catus. Lineage (NCBI taxonomy): Eukaryota > Metazoa > Chordata > Mammalia > Carnivora > Felidae > Felis > Felis catus. The sequence continues at coordinate 8,967,392 of NC_058381.1, forward strand.
TTTTTTTTTTTTTAACGTTTATCTATTTTTAAGAGAGAGACGGAGCACTCGCAGGGGAGGGGCAGAGAGAGGGAGACACAGAATCCAAAGCGGGCTCCAGGCCCCGAGCTGTCAGCGCAGAGCCCCACGCGGGGCTTGAACCCATGAACTGTGAGATGGTGACCTGGGCCAAAGTCGGACGCTCAACCGACTGAGCCACCCAGGCGCCCCTCGCATGGTTTTACTTCTGCCACTGCCCAGGGATCTTCCGCGTCCCCCTGCCTTCCCTGCTGACCTCTTCTGTTCTGAGCACCTGTGACACCTTCAGCCTGGGCCTTCCTAGCACAGCCATTCCGTCCAAACACGGAGCCGGCTGCCTTCCTGACAGCATGCATCTTGGTGTTGCGCTCAAAATAAGGAGAAATGTTGTCCTGAAAACCAAGGCATCTGTGAACGAAGCATCTGTGTGTGCCGTGACGGGCTAGATGGCTTCTGGAGATTTTCCTTTGGCTTTTTTTTTTCTTTTTTCGTGGAGCAGGCTCCACCACGGTGGTGAGATCGTGACCTGAGCCACCCAGGTGCCCCTGGAGCTTTTTCTGATCGCATCCCCGTGTTTTATGGAAAAGAACAGAGATTCCAAGTGATTTCCCTGAGTTCCTGCAGCAAGGTGGAACAGGGCTGGAGCTGCAGATGACCCCATCACCCAGCGCCAAACCCGCCCTGCCCAGCTCCCTCTCCTAAAGACCCCCTCTTTTTACAGCTCCCCTCAAGTGATCTCCCGGACAACGTCCTTGCTTTCCCAGGCCTATTCAGAAAAAAATGCGGCGCGAGGCCCCGTGGGACTCAGCTTTCCCGGTGATGACAGATCCGTGGCCCTCCAACCTGTCCCTGGAGGTTCTCCAAATCACGTGCTCCTGATCGCAGCCCCCCCACCCCCGCCCACCCCACCTAAGGCTTTCTCCTGCGTCCACAGTGGAAGCTCACAGAAGTGAAACTCTTCCCTGATCGGATTGTATTATCAGTCTGGTGAAGATATTTCCTCCATTGAAGGAGTTGGGGGTGGGGGGCGCCTGGGTGCCTCAGTCGGTTAAGCGTCCGACTTCAGCTCAGGTCGTGATCTCGCGGTCCGTGAGTTCGAGCCCCATGTAGTTAGAGCTGAGAGTACGGACAGCTGGTCTACCGGGGAAGGCGATGCCAAGCATTCATTTCTTGCCACCAACACCCGATTTTTACCAGGCCCTCCTGGGGATGACTGTGATGGTTCATTTCTCTGGGTCAATCCGACTAGGCTGCAGGAGGCCCAGAGAGCTGGTAAAACGTAATTTCCGAGTGTGTCTCCGGAAGAGATCACTGTCCGAATGGGTAGGCTGAGTGCGGGAAGACCCGTCCTCACCAGGGCAGGGGGGTTTCATCCAACGTTCCAGGAGAACAAAACAGTGAAGGAAGGGTGAATTCTCTCCCTCTGCCCAAGCTGAGACGACCACCACCTCCTGCCCTTGGAGCCATCGGTCCCCTTAGCTCTCTGGCTTTGGGACCCACACCAGGGCTTACAGGGTCGGACTCCCCATTCTGGAGCCTACAGGCTCAGGCTGAATTGTACGTGGTCTTTCAGCTCGCAGAGGGCAGATGATGGGAGCTCTCGGCCTCCATAAGCACACGAGCCAATTCCTATAATCAATGTGCTCTTGTGCATGTCTCCACACGTCCTACTGGTTCTGTTTCTCTAGAGAATGCTGGCTAATTCTACGATAAGGCGGAGAATCCTGGGAAGGAAGAAGAGGGACCTTTTTCAACAGAGAAGGACACTCAACTGAAAAGACAAGACCGAGCGAGAGAGCAAGGCAAGAGTGGCTTCCGATGGCCCAGTAGGGCCCCCTAGATGGTCCCCGGAGCCCTGGGGTGCTTCTGCACCGGCGCCCTCGAGGGCGTCCCACAGGCCTGGCCACTTACAGGTGTTTCGGTCCCTCTTGTCTCACCCCCGGGGCAGGTTCTGCAAAATACCTGTTAGTTGAGCTCGACACTGAAGTGCCAGGGAGGGCTGAAGGCTCGGTCACTCCTCACCTGCCCTTGTCCCTTTCGGACACTTATCAACGTGGTCTTCAAGAAAGGGGTGAAGGCTTGCCCGGCGCTCGGCTCACAAGCACCAGGCTCCGGGCACCTCTATTCCTGTTCATGAGGTCTGGATGGTTCTGCGGCTCTAGATGCCTGGGGGAGGGGAGCGGAAGGCGGACTCGTGCCTGCTCAGCCCAGGTCAGGGTCGGGCCGGGTCGGGGTTGAGTCCGGGGCTGTCCTGTGTCTGCTCCCCGGGGGTCCTCACACACCCTCCAAGGTGGTCTTTCAAGAGGCCGCAGACAGCGCCCCCGGTGCTAAGCGGCCTGGGGTAGGGGTGCACAATGGGGGCCTGTTCCTGTGGACGCCAGGAATATTCTAGGAGAAAAAAAAGCAGAGGGGAAAAAAATGTCTAAATATCTGCTTTTGCTTCCTACGCCTCACCCACGCAAAACATTAACTTCATACCAAGCTCCCACTGAGTCAGTGTCCAGGGACTTTGGGCAGGCCCTCGGGCAGGCCAGGAAGGAGCCGAGGAAAACCAGCCGGGTCTACAGTAGCTCCGTTGGGCGTTAGCCCCACAGCCTTGACCCCATGCTCCGTGCTTTGGGGTTGTTGCTGTTGTTGTTGTTGTTTTGGGGGTTGGTTGGGTGGTTTTTTGTTTTTTTTTTTTTGGTTTGGTTAGTTCTTTTTTTTTTTTTTCCTTTTTAAGTATTTGATGGAATTGTTTGTAGCAGTCACATTTCAAGAGTGCCAAGGATGGGATATTTGCGTTCTTCTATTTTTTTTTTCTTTCCAGTGAAAAAGGCAGAACTTCAGACAGCTGCAGGACTTGGTAAATTCAAGTTTGGACCCTCCCTATCACACCTGCTAGAAATAACGTCAGCCACGGCACCCAACTCAACAGATTTGGTTGCAGACAGGGTTACGAGTTCAGGGGAAGGGAAGGAATAGGGCTTTTAGGCTGCAATCACCTGGTTACGAAATTCAACCTTTGGGAGGGAAGACAGGCCTGTCAGTTAACACAAGAAAGGAGTCTATATTCCACGCGCCCGTCTGGTCATCTAAGAAAAAAAAGGGTGATTTTACTACCTAAAAATCACGTTCGTTCTTGCCAAAAGGCTCCGGGACAGAAAAACATTACAGCAAAGCCCTCTGGGCTTCCTCTTATCGGCTGGTAAGAGAGATTTTAAAGTTGCATCAATGAAAACAATTTGATTCTGGCACATAAACAGGCGGACAGATCAATGCGCCAAAATCGAGAGTCCTGAAAGATACTGGAAAACACAGAATAATTTAATGTGTAAAAAAAGGGCAAATATCCAGCCACCGAGGGAAAAGTGGATCCTTCAGTAAAATTGTTGGAAAAACCGACTCACCGTGGCGGGGCGGGGGGGGGGGGGGGGGGGCGGGGGGCGGGGGGACGTTCACCTGAGTTCTCTTTCATGTCCATATGCTAAATGTTCTTGTGATATGCGTTTAAAAATGAGAAAAGTTTGGGGCGCCTGGGTGGCGCAGTCGGTTGAGCGTCCGACTTCAGCCAGGTCACGATCTCGCGGTCCGTGAGTTCGAGCCCCGCGTCGGGCTCTGGGCTGACGGCTCGGAGCCTGGAGCCTGTTTCCGGTTCTGTGTCTCCCTCTCTCTCTGCCCCTCCCCCGTTCATGCTCTGTCTCTCTCTGTCCCAAAAATAAATAAACGTTGAAAAAAAAAATTTAAAAATGAGAAAAGTTATGGAAGTACCAGGAGAGAACAGGAGATCGTTTTTTATGTAACCTTGGAAGAGGAGACAGCCTTTCTAATAAAGAAAAAAACCCGGGGGAAGGGACACCTGGGTGGCTCGTCAGTTGGGCCTCCACCTCTGGATTTCAGCTCAGGTCATGATCTCATGGTCATGGCATTGAGCCGGGCATGGGGCTCTGTGCTGGGCACAGAGCCTGCTTGAGATTCTCTCTCTCTCTCTCTCCCTCTGCCCCTTCCCTTGCTTGTACTTTCTCTCTCTCTCTAAAAAAACAAAAAACAAAAAACAAACAAATAAAAAAACTCAGAAGGCATAAATGAAAATATTGATGATGTTGACTGTATAAATATTTAAAGTTTCATCCCTCCCAAAAACACCAAAATGATGTCAGAATACAAATGGAAAGATGGGGAAAACATTTGCAAGACAGGTTATGGATAAAGGACCAATATATGAAGGGCTTACTATGAAAACAGGACTCATAAACCACAAGTCAAAGGCCAACAAGTCCATTTTTTTTTTAATGAGCAAAACATAGAAACGAGATGTTCACACACACACACGCAGAAGAAAATAGAAATGACATATTTTAAAAATGCAAAGAGGGGCGTCTGGGTGGCTCAGTCAGTTAAGCATCTGACTTCGGCTCAGGTCATGATCTCCCGGTCTGTGAGTTCGAGCCCCGCGTCGGGCTCTGTGCTGACAGCCCGGAGCCTGGAGCCTGCTTAGGATTCTGTGTCTCATCTCACGCGCTCTCTGCCCCTCCCCCACTTGTGCTCTGTCTCTCTCTGTCTCTCAAAAATAAATAAATGTTAAAAAAAAATTTTTTTAATACAAAGAAAAAAGAGAAAGCGAGTTAAGGTCTGTAAAAATGTTAAAAAAAATGTTTTGTTACAAATTAGGTCGACAAAGATGGAAATTTTTTTTTTAAAGTTTTTTTTTATTTGTTATTGAGAGACAGAGAGAGACAGAGCGTGAGCAGGGGAGGGGGAGAGAGAGAGAGAGGGAGACACAGAATCCCAAGCAGCCTCCAGGCTCCGAGCTGTCAGCACAGAGCCCGACGCGGGGCTCGAACTCACGGACCGCGAGATCGTGACCCGAGCCGAAGTCGGTTGCTTCCCCCACTGAGCCCCACGAAACTTTGCTAATTCATACACACTGCTGCTTAAGATGTGCCGAAGTCAACATTTTCATCGACGGTGGAGGGAAGCGTAGACAGCTGTGACCCGTTCCGAATGTCTGTCCAAATAAGACGCACGTTTACGCCAGCTGCACTTCCAGGATCCCGTCTTGCAGATGTCCTCGCTGAGACACAGGGCCACGCTGCAGCTCGGTCTGCCATAGCTAGAGACTGGACTCCGTCCAGATGTCCACCCAGAGGTTTAACCGGCTAAATACCGGTGACACACAGTATGAAGTTTCACACAACAGTATACTCCGCGGGGGCACCTGGGTGGCCCAGTGGGTTAAGCCTCCAACCCTGGATCTCGGTTCTGGTCTTGATCGCAAGGTCGCGAGATCGAGCCCCACATCGGGCTCTGCGCTGACACCGCGGACCCTGCTTGAGGGACTCCGGCTTTATACCGAGAGGAGATGTGACACGATCTGACCCCGGGTTTTAAGAACCAACTGAGAAAATTTCCAAGCAGATGCACGCCAAGCCGTAATGGGGGTCGCCTCCAAGAAGGGGAAGAGTGGGGGGCGGGCAGGGAGGTGTGAGAGAGAATGCATCTGTATTATATTTGGTTTCTCGGTTTTACGGTGCCCAAATTGCTTTTTCCGTTAAGAGCCCCTTTGCCCCGTGTGAAATGCAAGATCAAAGAACATCCCCCAGGAAGGGACCCCCTCATTCCTGGATGGCTCAATAATCGAGGGGTTGCCTGGGTGGGTTGCAGTCCACGGCATCAGGAGAAGGCTCCCAGGTGGAGGGTTGCAGAGGCCTGGGGTGGAATGCGGGAATCCGAGGGGGCACAAACTTCCTTCCACCATGGATGCTGCCATTCGATGCCTCGCACACAAAGATGGAAAACAACAGAAGGAAGCGGGGTGGGCTAAGAGATGAGCTCAAGTAGTTGCACCAAACCCACGTCCTACCTCTCCTGGAGCCCGCTTCGGACGTATTGAACTCGAATGCTTGAACAAATCACTGGGCCTCTCTGACCCTCTGTCTCTTCGTCTTCGAAACGATTGCATGAGAGTAAAGGATCTCTATAAAATCATCTCAAGCGAATCCGTTCACTCGATCATTCTATGCTTCTAAAGCAACTGGCGGTTGGCATAGCCCATGACCCCACTCAGGAAAGGATTACCGGAAATGGAGTTCTGAAAGGCTCTGAGCAGGCCCAGCCTTGTTGCAATAAGGGCACAACCTTTCACACTGATGACTTTTTAAAATTACCTGTGAGTTCCTCAAAGGCAGGCCTTATGCCCCACTTTCCCTCACCGACCCTATCTTTAAGGTTCAGCGTTGAGTTATTGATAAGCCAGGTCAACGAGAGAAGAAATGCAAACAGGTCTCAGCCTCTGCTTATGGATTTAGCTGTTGCGTTGCCCCAAACTCTGCTGTGGCCGTCCGTCGTCCTAGGAAAGAGGTTTGCCTTTTGGTTTTGTTTGTTCCGAGGTGACCCACCTTTACCCTCTACCTGCCCCCACCCCCAGCCTCCACTAGGGTCCCTCAGCCTACCGACCTTGGCTTCTCAAAGTGCTTGCCAGGGAACCTACATGGGAATTATCTGAGAAACTTGTTGAAAATGCAGATCTCTGGGGGCACCTGGCCGGTGCAATCAGTTAAGGGTCCAACTCTCGATTTTCGCTCAAGCCGTGTTCTCACGGTGGTGAGATCGAGCTGGGGTGGAGCCTGCTTAAGATTCTCTCTCTCCGTCTCCCTCTCGGTAAATAAACAAACAAGCAAGTAAAATGCAGACCTCTGGGCCCCATCCAGACCTACTAAGTCATGCTCTCTCCACGTGGGTCCCGGGACTCTGCATTTTTGGCACACGCATAAGGCACCTTGTAAGAACTCTGAGGTGCGAAAAACACCGCTTCTGCCCAGCCACCCTGACCTTCGTTGAATGGCGCGAATGGGCTAAATTCCTTCCCACTAAATGATCGAAGGGTCTGTAAAACATCACTCCAAAATGTAGCAGCTTAATGCAACCGACACGTATTACGTCACAGCGTTTCTAGTGGTGAAGGACCTGGGGAGGAGCGTGGCTGGGTGGTTCGAGCGTCAAGTCTCTCATGAGATTTCAGAGGGGTTGGCCAAGGCCGCCGTCCCTTGAGGGGGCCAGGGGATCCGCCTTCGAGCTCTCTCACCCGGCTGTTGGCACAAGTCTTCACGGACTTCTCCGCTGGGCTGGTCACACCACGTGAGAGTTTGTTTCCCCCACAAGCAAGGGATCTGAGGCAGACAGTGGGCCACCCAAGACCAAAGTCACGGTCTTTTCATAACCTAATCTTCCCTTCGGCCATATCCTACTCGTTAAAGTAGGCCACTAAGTCCGGCCCACCACTCAAGAGGAGAGAAATCAAGCTCCGTGGCTTGAAGGGAAGGGCATCGAAGGATCTGTGAATGTTTTATTTTTTTATGCTTATTTATTTATTTTGAGAGAGAGTGAGAGCAGGGAGGGGGCAGCGAGGGAGCGAGACAGAGGATCCCAAGCAGGCTCTGCGCCGTCAGCTCCGAGCCCAGCTCGGGGCTCGAACCCACGGACCGTGAGATCATGACCTGAGCCCAAGTCAAGAGTTGGACGCTTAACTGACTGGCCACCCAAGCGCCCCTGTGGACGTATTTCTAAAAACACTGTTCTACTTCAGTGTCTTCACCAATGCGGTTAGTTAAGTGAAAGGCCTCCTCATCCCCTGCACACACACACACACACACACACACACACACACACACAGCTTTCCAGGCTAAATCCTACTTGCCCTTCAAGTGTCGAGTCAGGCATCCCTTCCCTCCTGGGCCTCCCTGTGTGGTCACACGGTGGCGGTGCAAGTGCACAACCCCAGGTGACGCCGTTCGCCCGGGAGTCGTTGTAGATTTGTGTGTTTGTTAAAACAACTTTTCAGCAGGTGGCCGAAACCGTAAGAGGCCTATACTCTTGAACATCTCTCCCGATTTTCAGGGACGTCTTTGTCTGGCTACAGGCCAGTGAAGAGCCATCTCAGGAACCCCGCAGCCCCACCCCGCGTGGCCCACCGCCAGGCCCCAGACTCACAGCAGAGCTCCTACCGTGTGCGTCCCCCACGGCGAGCCACCGGCCCAAACCCAACATGCTGGCTGAGGTCGTGGCCCTGTGGGGGCTTACCAGAAGTGATGATGTTAGCTCTGGTTCTACAGGGTGGTATTCCATGACCGTTTGCTGGGCACACACGTCCTCAGGTGGGTGGTTGCCCCATGCCCTCACTGGAGGAGCCGTGAGCCACCAAATCAGAGAGATGACCCAGGGCAGGTACTGTGAATCAGGCGGGGCCCGTGGATGCCTGGGTGGAGAGGCCACGCTGTCTGGTGAGGACAACTGAGGCCTGGGAGTTAGATGCAATTCCTGTGCTCGCGTGAGCCTAGAACATTCTCTTAACCTGGGTCCTCCCCCTCTCGGGGTGCTTGACGCATGAAGTAACGTGCGTGAACACGCTTGAGAATTCATGGGTTTCCTACAAACGTAAGGTGTTACCACACTGAGCCAAATCTGAGGGCAGGTTGGAGAGAAAGGAAATCCAGAGCCCCAAGACTTTGCGGAAATCAAACCAGCAAATCGAATCGGGAAGGATTGATTACGGTGGGAAGTCACCCAGCTATTGAGAAAAGTGAGTTAGATCTCTACCTGTCGACTTCAAAGACGTCCATGAGGCAACATCTCACTGTTACGTGAGAAAAGCCAAGGTAGTGTATTTTGTGGGGTGCCTGGCTGAGTCAGTCAGTAGTGCGGACAACTCGTGATCTCAGGGTTGGAAGTTCAAGCCCCACATTAGGTGTAGAGATTACTTAAAAACAAAACCTTCAATTAACAAGAGAGGTATTTTGTAAGACCCCGTCTTTATAAAAACAATGATTTTTTTTAAAGGAAACGTTAATTCAGCCATTTCTACCCATAAGGCCAGGGTTGTCGTGTCACACGCTACTCAGGGAGTTTCATTCTCATTAGAGTCTATGTGAAACTGCATCCCTACGCCCATCATTGTGAAGTGGTGCAGTTCTCAGCCTGCGCAACTGTACAAGGATCCCTGAATAAGACGCTGTGCAGGGACTTAGACGTCATAAAAAGAAGGGCAAAGTGGCCACCAACCCTGCCTTGCTTCATCATTATCCTCTTTTGCGATCACTTGAGCACCGGGATCTCTGGTCATCCTGTTTGAGCATTCGGGAGGGCAGAATTCTCCCACCAACAGACACATAGATGTCTCAAGAGCCTACGGGAAAAGCAGTTTCAATCTGGGGCTCCCATACGTGAGAGCCGACCCACCTCAATTTCCTCAGGAGCAGCCCCTCAAAAGTGGCCAGGACATTCAAGGATGTGGTCATGAGAAAAGACAAGGGGAAGGACCCCTCAGGAAAGACTTGGCGATCCATGGCAGCCATAGTCAGAAGAGGGAAAAATTGGGATCAACCTGTTTCTCCAACAGGGACGGGTGAAGGAAATCTGGCACCTCAAAGCGATCCCAAAGGATGGGGGCGACTTACGTACCTCAACAGGGACGGTTGTCGAGTGAAAAAAGCAAGTTGCACAGTATGTAGAGCGATCCCATTAAAAAATAACCGTATTATGATATGCATATGTTTTGTATATCCACATACTAAATAAAACTGTATCCGCATCGAAGAAAGAGTCTGCAAGGAGATATGCCACCTGTAAATAGTGGTTGCTTGGTGGAGTGGACAGAGAGAGAGAGAGAGAGAGAGAGAATGAGCAGGGGAGAGGTAGAGAGAGCAAGGAGGGAGACTCCCAAGCAGGCTCCCCGTGGTCAGTGCACAGAACCCGATGTGGGGCTCGAACTCACGAAACCGTGAGATCATGACCTGAGCCAAAATCAAGAGTTGGACACTTAACCGACTGAGCCACGCAGGTGTCCCTCAAAGCGTTTTTTTTATTTTTTTAATTTTTTTTTCAATGTTTTTTATTCATTTTTGGGACAGAGAGAGACAGAGCATGAATGGGGGAGGGGCAGAGAGAGAGGGAGACACGGAATCGGAAACAGGCTCCAGGCTCCGAGCCATCAGCCCGGAGCCTGACGCAGGGCTCGAACTCACGGACCACGAGATCGTGACCTGGCTGAAGTCGGACGCTTAACCGACTGCGCCACCCAGGCGCCCCAAAGCGTTTTTTTTAAATAGACCTTTCTGGGGGCGGCTGGGTAGCGCAGTCGGTTAAGCGTCCAACTTCGGCTCAGGGCAAGATCTCACAGTTCGTGAGTTCGAGCCCCGCATCGGGCTCTGCGCTGACAGCTTGGAGCCTGGAGCCTGCTTCAAATTCTATGTCTCCCTCTCTCTCCGCTCCTCCCCTGCTCATGCTCTGTGTCTCTCTCCTTCAAAAATAAATAAAAACATTAAAAAAATAAAATAAAATAAAAATAAAGTAGATCTTTCTGAAGTGGACAGTGGGTTGTATTAATGCATTAAATAACAAGATGTAGCAGCAAGTCTCATGTCTACCATCATTTCAAAAAAGCAGCATACACAGTACCTCAGGTGTCCACAAACATCTTGTGCTCTGAAAATGTCCGTGATTCCTGCCGGTGACAAAGTCACAGTTATCGCGAACACGTCACTCTTCTGTTGAATATTGTGATCGTCTTTTCCAGGCCAGGAAAACTAAACCCTATCTCCTGAATGAGGCAGTTGGCATTCTTGGTGGCAATTTTGTTTGCGATGAAGAACAGAGGGCCGGGGCGCCTGGGTGGCTCAGTCAGTCAAGCGTCCAACTCTTTTTAATTTTTTTTTAATGTTTTTATTTATTTTCGAGACAGAGAGAGACAGAGCATGAGCAGGGGAGGGGGAGGGGCAGAGAGAGGGGGAGACACAGAATCGGAAGCGGGCTCCAGGCTCTGAGCTGTCAGCACAGAGCCCGACGCGGGGCTTGAACTCACGGAGTGTGAGATCATGACCTGAGCTGAGGTCGGATGCTCAACCGACTGAGCCACCCAGGCGCCCCAAGCGTCCAACTCTTGATTTCGGCTCAGGTCATGATCTCACCGTTGTAAGATCGAGCCCCGCGTCAGTCGCCATACTCGGTGTGGAGCCTGGTTGGGATTCTCGCTCTTCCCTCTCTGCCCCTGTCTGACTCTGTCTCAAAACGGAGGAGGAAGAGGAGGAGGAGGGGGAGAGGAAGAAGAAAAGAACAGAAGGCAGCTATTGACTGCAGAAAGTAAGGTGTAGCTGGTTCCAGTATCTCCAGGAACAAGGTCGAATTGGGTCTGGATTCTGACTCAATGGAGAGGCACTGAGATCCATGCTGGAGGTCGAGGGGGCCCTCACCAGGGAACAGAAATCGGGTCGAGGTTTGTAGGCCTCCCAAAGTAGACGCTCCTCGTAGCAATTGTTATTTACTCGGTTGTGCTTCTGGGATCCTGAGTCTTCAGAGAAGTTACAGGCTGGGCCTCAGGAGGCTTCAGGGGTCCCCAAAGGCTCGGCTGGGGAGAAGCAAGACAGCAGGGATCCAGGACCTTGAAGCAGTGCTTCTGGGGGGAGACGGATGGCCAGGGTGACAGGTGGCCATGAGGAAGTTCTTGTGGAATATGCAAGCATTCCTCCGGGCTGCCCTCAGAGTACCTGGGAACCTCCTGCTGTCCTCGGGTTGGAGGCCCAGACTCTCGGTGTCTGAATGTGAAAGGGACGTGCCTCTCCTGAAGTTTACAAGGTCAAGGTCATCTTGGGCACTCACACCTCCGGGAGTCCGAACCACTGCAAACAAGCCTCATCTGACTTTGAAATGACAACAAACTATTAAATAGATAACGAGGTCAAAAGGAAGGGAAGAAAGAGGGAGGAAGAGGGGGAGAAGGGGAGGTGCTCCGCGGGTGCGACAGATGGAGGAAGGAAATAGAGGAAGGCCAATGTCGAGCAGGGGGAACCATGAGGCCGCACACGGCTTTCTCCCCGGTTCCAAATGCACCCTTTGCCCCAAGTCTACAGAGGGGCCTACACACGCCTGGAAACGCTGGTGGGAAGCAGGGCCGTCTGTCAGGGACAAGAAGCAGAAAGGCAGAATTCATCTTTTTGCTCTGGAGACCTGGGGAAGTTGCATTCGGGCTCAGCGGGCCGGGGGCCAATGCCGGAGGCCTGCCCGAGGTCTGGTGGGGACAGCAAGGGGGCCTCGAGGTCTCCTTTGAAGCTGCCCAGCCCAGGCCTCCAGGACAGAAAGGCGGGCAGGCAGGGGGTGTCATAGAACGAGCAGTGTGCAAATGTGGACACTGCCCCGTGCTGCTGTAAGGGGTCGCGAGGGAGAGGCCCTAACCCAAAGCACGCCCGAGCTAGAGGACGGCTCCATGGTGCGACAAAAACAAACACAAAAGTCGGGGCCAAGCGTAAACTAAAGGCAGATCTGCAAAGTTCGAGAAACTCACCAGGCCACTAAAAAAATTTTCAGCTTGGCCCCAAATTTGCCATGACCTCACTTTTTTTTTTTTTTTTTTTTTTTTTATGAGCAGCTGTCCTGATATTAATCCTGCCTCTTGCCGTAATCCGTTTTCCATGACACCGGAGAGAACACGTCGGGAGCCTCAGTGTGAACCATGCTATCGGGACTAGACAGAACTTTATCTTTTCACATAATTTTTTTTAAATTTTTTAAAATGTTTGATTTATTTTTGAGACAGAGAGAGACAGAGCATGAACGGGGGAGGGGCAGAGAGAGAGGGAGACACAGAATCTGAAACGGGCTCCAGGCTCTGAGCCGTCAGCCCAGAGCCCGACGCGGGGCTCGAACTCGCGGACTGCGAGATCGTGACCTGGCTGAAGTCGGACGCTTAACCGACTGCGCCACCCAGGTGCCCCACTTTTTACATAATTTTTAAAGTTTATTTATTTATTTTGCAAGAGAAAGAGAGCATGCTCACGAGCCGGGAGGGGCAGAGAGAGAAGGAGAGAGAGAATCCCAGGCAGGCTCTAGGAAGGAAGTGAGTTGATGTGAGACGTGCTGGGCCCCCCCAGCCGGAAGCTCTTCCTAGAGGGGCCTGGGTGGGGGGGCCGGTGGGGGAGGGGGGGAATAGCAATTTTTATTTCCCCTGGGATACAGAGCCCGGAAGGAGAGATAGGGGTCTCGACCCCAAGTCCTCCAATATCTTTTTCGTGCCACTGTTTATTCTGCCCTGTGCCGTGTGCAAATCGGGTCATGGTCAGGATCAAGGCACAGAGCATGGGGTAGCATGGGTTCCACCTAAAATTGAGGTGTTCCTGCATGCCGCCTATCAGCAAAGCCCCAGAGAAAACTCACATACACGCTCCGTCCAGGAACAGGCCTGGCCCAGCCATTACCCGACAGGTTTGGGACACTGTCGTGTGACCTCAGTAGCTGGCTGAGGCTTGGGGTCCCCGGTAAGAGGTTGGGATGGGGGAGGAGTGATGAAGGAGGCAGAGAAAGGGTTTCCTGATTACTGGATGAACATAAACCCAGGCCTGAGCTTCAGTCGGGCTCTGAGCGCATCGGATCACAGCAGATCCCCCGTCCCCGTGCACTCCCCGCGGTCCTCTCTTATCTGGCCCCGATAAAGCGCGGCCTCTGAAAATTCGCGGTCACTCGAGAAGGGTGGGGATACCAAGAGCTTCTAGGAACGAATGACTCAGCCAAGGCTGAAGAGAGCCACATGGTCTAGATGCAAACACTTGCACACACACACACACCTCACCAAAAGCACTTGGGGGATCTTTTCACCGCCTCTGTCGCCGGTGGGGCAAAGTCACAGGCCCGGGATGCCCGCTTGAAGTGTTCTCTCGCACCGTCAGTCCCTGATGGGGATTCCTGTGCCGGATTCCCTGCTCCGGGGAACTTGTCGGCTTCCTCCGAGGACCCTGAGCAAAGCCCACGGGTCAAAAGCCCTACCTCAGGGTACCCGTTTTGTTCTCCCTGTCCTAACAGAATGGCCAAGGGGACCACCGTGAAAGTCGTTGTCTCCCGCATAAGGACCTCGGGTCGAGAAAAGAAAACGGTTCGTGCTGTGTTAGTCCCATGCACTGCTACTAAGGTCCCTGATTCTTGAGGTCCATAATTCCAGGCCTCCTCTCCCAGGCAGACAGCTCCCAAACTACCCCCAAACATCTGGCTTGCATGTACCTGCATAGCGGGTTTCCGCAGTCACCTCCTTCAGGGCGTCTCATCTGGCAAGCAGCCTGATCTTCAAGACGTGCTCTGGGGCCCCGGCTGAGACACTGAAGAACGGGGGACCCTTTGAGGCCCCTACGGACCCTCCAGAGCGAAAACAACCAGCGGCCCAGGTTAAACCGTTGAAACAGCAACGATAGAACTTGCGAATGGATACATACCATCGCCGTGTGCGATGATTTTTGTTCCAAAACAGCTCCCCGGTATGTGTCAGAACGAGGCCTTGGTGACAGAGCAACCCGGAAGGGCCAACAAAATACACAGTCGGGTGTTTCCTAAACCTACTACAGCAGGGAGACCGAGAGAAGCCGCTCCCCTGCCAAACGGAACATTCCAGATGCTGAGGAGATAAACTGGAAGAGGCTGTGGTCTGGGAGACATCAGAGAGAGCTAGTTCCCTCCCGGCGACGGAAGTTCAACATGCTTGGAGGAACTGGAGATGGCCCAGACCCCTCCAGCTTGAACAGGCTGATGAGGTTACACTAGGAAGAATCCGCATTTCCTTCCATGCTCCCCCCCCCCGCCCCCAACACCAGAAGGGCTTCACACCTGCTCTCTCTCTAAGTTTTTTTTATAAATTTTTTTTTCAACATTTATTTATTTTTAGGACAGAGAGAGACAGAGCATGAACGGGGGAGGGGCAGAGAGAGAGGGAGACACAGAATCAGAAACAGGCTCCAGGCTCTGAGCCATCAGCCCAGAGCCTGACGCGGGGCTCGAACTCACGGACCGCGAGATCGTGACCTGGCTGAACTCGGACGCTTAACCGACTGCGCCACCCAGGCGCCCTCTCTCTAAGTTTTTACGCACAAAGCTTTCCCACCAAGCAATCCGCCGACCCCGGCCGGACCCAGGACCCTGCGTGCTGGTGTGCTGTGAAATCCAGGAGCTCTCCTCCCCCTTTCCGTGCATATTCTGGGGCTTTCTCGGGTTTTAGCAAAAGAGTCTTTTAACGGTGCGACTCATGGGCCTCCACCTCCGTCGCGCGCAGGGAGGTCTGGACCAAAGAGCAAATCTAAACAACAGACTCCACAGATCATTCAGGATCCCCTTCCCCCTCCCCCAGTGACCAAGGCTTCACTGCTGGGTCCAGCTGGTCTCGTCCGAACACGGCTTCTTCCCTGAAGCCTCCTCAGTCCCAAACGTGGTCCTAGCCGGTCAAACACCCACGGCGGCTGGGCCTGTGAACCCCGGCTTGGGCCCGAACACAGACCACCCGCTTCAAAAAAGAATTAGACCTGTTCTTTCTTACAATTGCCTCGGGCTGGGGGGTTGGGGCAGCGTGTCTGGGCTGTAGTCACAGACACAAGCAATTTTCATGACGACCTAAGGTGTCACTGTCTTTCCGCTTGTGCTTGTATTGTTACAACGGGCTGAGAATTACCTTAATCTAAACGATGTTATCTGTCTAAAAAAAGAAAGAAAACCATTTTAATTTAGAGAGCATACAGACACGTTTGTAAAAAGTGTTAAAGACCTAGAAAGCTTTGTCTCAAACCGTAACCGCTCGGCCCTCAAAGGGATTGGAAGAAATAATCCCAAATCTCCATCAACTCTCACGCTCCATATTAGACATTTGGTGGGACTAGCTTCGTTCACGAGGACCCGAGAGACATCCCTGGTGCTCCCAGGATAGGTAAATATGCTCCCAAAGACACTCCGGATAGGTTCTGGCTATAAATTCCCGTCAAAGGATAGAAGAAGTAGTAAGTCTCGTTGGAGAAATGTATCACCTGCCTCCACGTCTATAAATGATCCGCGGATACAAAATGCAGTCATTCAGCTGGAAACCACCTATATTGGTGCAAGAGTTGGTTCTGGCCAAGGTCGGATACCCCAGGAATCGGTCCGGAACTCCTCATTTGTGCAGCTCTCCCAACACTACTCACGGCAGCCAGAGGTGAGTGCCGACGTTTCTGCACGATTCGTGTATGCAGAGAGTGGCCACGTGGATGGCCAATCCAGCTTCTCCGAATGGCCCTCATAGCGACTTGCACATCACGTCCTCTACGCCTCTGCGGAGGGAAGCGAGGTGGGTGTTCATTGCTTCACAGATATGACTATAGAGGTCAAAGAAGAGACGAGCGATCAGTGGAGCCACGCTCAATAGACAAACCCCAAAGGTAAGATCAGCTAGGTCTCCCTCTCTTGACAAGATCCCCCTTGAATCTAAAGACAAGGCCTGACTGCTTCGAGACTCAGTTTAACATCAGTTGCCCTGGGGCCTCTTGGGAACTGCTCAAAGCACAGGTGGTGGGGGGGGGGACCAATTTTAAGTGTGGTCTGACAAATGACAGCTGAAGGTCCGGCCAGGAATTTCTCCCCTGCCAGCTCGACTCCACAAGGCAAGCCTTGGAGAAACATGGGAGAGAAAACTCCTCCATGGTTCAACAGGGGACACTCACGTCCCCACGGCCACTTTGTAAGCCCTCCAAGGAAAACAATCCCAATGCCAAGTTCGGGGGGCCAGGTGCAGCAAGGTGGAATCACTCAGAGCCCCGCCATGCTAGTTTTGAAGCTAACATTCTCTTGGCCTCGAGTCTGTCTTTTTATGCTTTGCTGGGAGAGGCTGGGGTTGGGATTCTGCAGACGGCCCGCCTGCTCTCTTCTCTGATAGGCTCTGCCCATCGGGGGGACTGGGGAGAGGGGGCACGAAGGTGGAAAAGGAGGGAGAAGCTCCCTCCGGGTCTTCTTCCTGTTTACCTCTATTGGTAAGAAGCGTTGGACTCCAGCGTTTTCGTTTTCTCAGCAACCACGGAGCCCGCCTCAGCCAGAGACCTTCTCCTCCTCAGATTCAGAGGTACCGGCCCCGCAGGAACTTTTCTCCGAGCTCAGAGACCCCGGGAACCTGCTGAGGAGCACCCCTGTCCCCCGCATCTCAGAAATCTGAGATCCAGCCCGCGCACCCCTTCTCCAAGTGCCTAACTTTAACAAGTCCGATATCTTCCCTTGTGCAGCCTTGTGAAAACTGCTTCCTACAGGTGCTACCGCCCCTAATGCCTGTGTGGCCTCCCCCCTGCCTTTTTCAGCCACCTGGTTAGTAATTCTTCACATTACATTATCGCTGGCATCACAACCGGGGTGATTTCTGTCTCCTGCCTAGGCCAGGACTGATTCACCCTCAGTTAGGTTCTAAGCATCTACGGCAGGAACTAGAACATGGCACTTCCCATCCCTACCAGATGGTGACGCTGGAGAGGGTTCCCCCACCCCCCACCCCCCACCCACGGCCCACATTCTGATCCGGTTTGTCTCCGGCCAACCTTTGCACAAGCAGGGGCAAGTTCACATTCAGAGGACGTAGCAAAATTGGTGACAAATGGAGCTTCGTTGCTGTACCGTCTTGGGAAGGGAGAGCGGTGGGTGGTTTCAGGGATTCCCTGCTAAATATTCGAATGTGTCTCCTTGTTGGCTAGAAGTGAGCTGTATGGAAGGATCCTCATCATAGGTTTTCGAGAGAAGATGATCTTGTTATAGTTTGCAGTGGGGTTTTCTCTGGACTCCGTATGAAAGCGTATCGGTTCGGGCATGACGGCGGGCCCCAGGCTCGTCACCGAATACGTGCTCCATACCGATAACATGGTCTCTGACCTCTTGTCCTTGGACATCGCGTCTCCGGAGGACTTAGATGACTTTCTCCTTTTCGGCTGCGCGATGCCGGAAGGTTGGCTCTGCCTTGAGGCCCGCTGGCTTTCTTCAAGTGCTTGCATAGAACCCAGGTCCCTGGCTTTGCTTTTCTCAATGAGTTTTTTCACCATCGGGGACGTGTAGGTGACATAGGCTGGCCACGGGCTGTGCTTTTCAAGCAGACTCAGGGGAAGCCCGATGTTCCCTGTGAGTTCTACCAGCAAAGAGAAACACGGGTGATTTAGAGGCACTCGGGTACCACCGTCCAGTTCTTCAACGAATCAGAGGGTCTTGGAACCACGTTTTGAACGTTTCCCCCATCATGCCTAACGGCCCTTACGCCCCTTGTATTCAGCGGGGATAAGAGCGAATCCAAAGATGGGAGACAGAATGACATTCCAGAGTGTCTACCAGCTGAAGAACAGCGTGGTGGTAAAAGGCGGGGACCTTGGGAGGCTGGCAGGCTCAGCCTCAGACCTTCACAGAACGTCAAATTGTGCGCGCTCTGACCGTCTAATGTTTTTTTCACCGATAAAATTGGTTACCGAAAGGCAATTGTAAGGATTAGCCAGAACGATACGTTTGAAGGGCTTGGAACAGGTTCACGAGATAGGTCAGCCCTGAGACACACGGGCTGTGCAATTAGACCGGTTGAGTCCAAACTCCTTCTCTACCTGCGAGATCACCGTGAACCTCGAGCAAGCCCAGTAGCCCTTCTAAACCGTAGCTGCCTCCTGGGTCAAATCGTGGGCCGAGCAAGATTTGATCTCATAGAGCCTTCTGGCGGGTTACAAGAAATAGGTTATGTAAAGTTTTTACTGAAGCAGATTAGCTTGCACAACTAGCAAATGGGGGGCATTGAACTCAAATCTAAGGGGATCAAAAATCCTCAAGCTTTTCACTATAGCGCTGGCCAGAGGTTTCGAGCATTTGGGGTTAGGGAGGCTTTACTAGAAAGTCTGTCCATTAGTGTACCAAACAGCCCGTTCCTTTGGGGGTTGGGGAAGGCAAGGAAGTTAAAAGGTTGGTCTCGCCGTGTCCAACCTAAATTCAGTGGGAAAAACAAAAACAAAAAAAACCAAACACTAGCCGTGGGGATAACCAGAGAAAATGCAGATTCGACAGTTATTCCCAGGCTGCCTGGCGGACGTTTCCTGAGCTGGAGCTCGTTTAGGAGCAGCTCTGTCAATAAAGAACGGATTGTGGAAGGTTTCATTTCCCCGCAAGAACTGTGTATTATTCGGCCCAAGGAAGGCAAGACGTGCGACATCACCTTTCGCCAAAAACAAAACAAAACAAAACACGCACACCCAAGCTTCCAAGTATAGACTCGAGGGCTCATTTCTGTGCCCTCAAAGCAAATGCAAAATGCAAAGGTCTCGGGCCACCTGGCTGACTCAGTCAATAGAGCATGCTACCCTTGGGCTCGAGGTCGTGAGTTTGCGCTCCATGTGGGGGTACGGAGATTGCTTCAAAATAAAATATTTTTATTAAAGAATGCAACGACCTTGCAGGCCGAGGCATTTGCTCGTATCTGGCAGAGGCGAAGGTCATGATGAACCACAGTCCTCCGCGGCTATACTCTCTCTACGCGTATAACAGGAGCCGCCACCCGGAGCCCCACCCCTTTGCCTTCCCTCCCCAGGTCTGGAAGCTTCGACCAGCCCTGCAGCAGGAGCTCCCTTGCTAAGCCCCAAGCCCTACCTTTGTCTCTCTTCGCCTTCCTTGCTTCAATCACCTCCATCATTAAAGAGTTCCTCTTCACATTCAAGGCCCAGATACCTTCGGGAAAGCACACTTGTTAGCCAGGGTTACCACAGGGCGATCTTCAAGAAGAGGACAGGTCTCCCGTGGAGCGGGGGAGAGGGCAGGGGAGCTCAGCTCGGGCAGTCCCAGTAGATGTCACCTTTGTTACCAGAGTCCCATTGTGCTGTTAGTGGGCCGAATTTCTGCCTCCTGGCTACGCTTCTCAGCCAGCACGGAAGAGAGGGAGGGGCAGACATGGGCTACAGCCCAGAGTCAAGACGCAGGTGCCCCAAGTACAGGCTGAAATAGAGAAGTCTCAATGCTCTATGGGGCCACGCGTGTGGGTAGTTTGATGGGACCTGTGGTCCAGTGGTTCTCGAACTGGAGGACGGCTGCCTCTGTATGAAGGGCTTGTTGGGACACAAGTGTTGAGGGGCACCTGGGTGGCTCAGTCGGTGGAGCGTCCGACTTCGGCTCAGGCCACGATCTCACGATTCGTGAGTTCGAGCCCCGCGTCGGGCTCTGTGCTGACAACTCGGAGCCCGGAGCCTGCTTCAGATTCTGTGTCTCCCCCTCTCTCTGCCCCTCCTCCGCTCACACTCTGTCGCTCTCTCCAAAGTAAACGTTAAAATTTTTTTTAAAAAGAAAAGAAAAGAACGCAGTGTTGAGCACTCCCCACCGGAGCTCCAGATTCGACAACCAGCGTCCTAAACCAGAGGCGGGGCGGGAGATGCTGACGGTTTGTAAGGTTTTATCATTAACTACCTAGTGACAGGAAACAGGTCCGGGAGAGTTTAGCAGTTCCCTTCTAGTTAGTGCTAAGACTGGAAACACGCGCATCGGAGAATTTTTATCCAAGAATTCGTTATTTGGTACACTCAGGGCTGTGCGTCTCTGGGATCCTTGAACATCTGAACTTGAACGTCTGAAACGCCATGGAGCATTTCTGCTGTGGGAAAAGTCTCAGAGGCTTTTGAACAAGTTTTCAGGTGATGCTCGTGCCAGCGGTCAGGCGACCACACTACGGGAACCATCAGCCTAGAGCAGGGCTTCTCAAACCTCAGTGAAGGCTAACACTGCCGGGAGAGCTTGTTAAAACACAGCGTCGGGGTGGGGGGGGGGGCACCCTATGATTCTGGTTCAGTAGGTCTGCTTTGGGGGCCTGGGAATTTGCATTTGCCAAGAAGATCCCAGGGGACAGTGCTGGTCTGAGGACCACACACTGAGTAAAGCTGTTTTAGACGGACTAATGGTTCTATATCTTTCTTTCAGCTGCAACTTCTGTAGGAGCTACCCTGCTGTGTGTGAAACGCTCCCCCGAGAGAAGCAAATCTCCAAGTTTTCTGCCCCCTTTATTCTCCTAGCCAAGGAACCATTGTGGTATGCAAGTAAATGCGTTATTGATGGGGGCAACCTTAAATCCCACTGTAGTTCTAAACTAAGTTATTCCCAATGTCAGCATTTTATTATTACACACCTAACAAAGGATCGCATTCTAGACATTTATTCATACTCTAAAAAAAAAAAAAAAAGCTACTTTCTGTCAAATCGGCTCAGATCCAGGCTTTACAGAGGCCCCACTGTTCTGTCTTAGTGGCGATCTTTCCTGACAACACATTCTTTAAGTTTGTCTTACTTATTTTGAGAGAGAGGGAGAGGGCAGAGGAGGGGCAGAGAGGGAGGGAGGGAGAGAATCCCAAGCAGGTGCCCTGTGGTCAGTGCAGAGTCCGACTCAGGGCTCAGTCTCACAAACTGAGATCATGACCAAAATCAAGAGTCGGATGCGCAACCCACTGAGCCACCCAGGTGCCCCCATTAATGTGTTTTAAAAGCCACATCCTTTCAACAGCCACTATTGATGTTTAAAAACACTCTTACTACAAGAGCAATGTTTTCTCGATACGATCGTTGAAAATCTGCCCAATAGCCAATACCACATTTCACAGTACAGGGCATTCTTGTGTTGTCCCATTTGTCGCTTTTGTTTAACATTGTTCTAGAAGCCGTGGCTATTGGGGTGCCCGAGTGGCTCAGTCGGTGAAGCGTCCGACTTTGGCTCAGGTCATGATCTCGCGGCTCGGGAGTTCGAGCCCCGCGTCGGGCTCTGTGAGGACAGCCCGGAGCCTGCTTCGGATTTTGCGTCTCCCTCTCTCTCTCTGCCTCTCCCCGACTTGTGTTCTCTCTCTGTCTCTCAAAAACAAATTTTTAAAAAAATGTAATAAATAAATAAATAAATAAATAAATAAATAAAAGTGACAGCTGTTAGCCTAACGCCCGAAAAAGAAATTAGAAGCATGCCTACCTGTAAGAAAAGACAGTTATCATCGTTTGTAGGTGACACAACTTTTTAAAAACCACGAGAATAAAGTATTGTTTATTACAGAAATTAAAAATCGCTTCCCTTCATATACAAAGCTCAAAATATGAAACTATATTCTCCATAGCAACAAGAAAAGTGAAAACTACCTAAGAATAAGTGACATTTAATTGTATATGCATCTGTACGCATTTATTTATTTATTTATTGAGGGGGTGGGGGGAGGGGAAGAGAGAGAGAGAGAGACAGAGAATCCCAAGCAGGGCCCCTGCTGTCCGTGCAGAGCCTGACACAGCGCTCGATCTCACAACCATGAGATCACGACCCGAGCCGAAATCAAGAGTCGGACTCAAACGACTGAGCCACCCAGGCATCCCCATGATGGCACATTGTTAGGAGAAGTCACAGTATCGTTTTTCTGAGGTCACAGAAGAAACAACTCGTTCACATAGACCGCTAACCTACGGCTTTGTGTAATAATAAACGACAAAAAAAAAAAAGAACGTTGGAGCAACTCATCTCTCCTTCTAAGACCCACCATGGATCTCAGAACTGTGGGTCACCCACCCCAAGTCCCCAGTAATGTAGAGGGTGTCGCCCCAGCGATCACCCGGCCCATGCCTGTTCCCCTCCAAGGAAAGAGATTTCTTGACTTATCCCCTTGTCTACAGAACTGTTAGCGTTGATGCAAGAACCAGGATGCTGCAAGCCCAAGGCAGGGAGTGTTTGAGACGGCCTCAGAACTCATGGTGAGGACTTGTTTGTCTGAAAATAAAAGGGACACATACACATAGTTGACATTAAGTCTGAAGACAAGATGTGGGCTTTTACAATCTCCTTCGAGTCTGGCACAAAGGTTCCATTTTGTCTCCCTATAAACGAAATGCAAACCAGCAGGCTGCAGACAGAAACAGCATTGATGGGAGGGGCAGGAGGCATAACATTGAAGTGCTTTCCTTGTTTCTCCTCTAGGGCACAAAGGCCTGTGTTCAGTCCACTGGGTTTTCAAGCCCATCTCCTCCCACCCGAACCCAATCTCTTGTCCTACCATTTCCAGAATCTTGCCGGATAGGCTGGCCTCGGCCAGCCTTGCCTGAAGGGCCTCCAGACACTTGCCTGGAATCAGACACAAATCTGTGACCTTGGTCACGTTCCTTGACATGGTCTTAGGACCTCCATTATCTCAACTGAGGAGATGAATGTGAATTCCTGCCCTATCTCTCTTACGGAGGTATGGATGTTATAGTAAGCCGTCTGCAGCTTAAAGGGTTTCCAAGTCATCAGTCCTCCACCTTTTCTGCACATTGGAATTACCGGGGATCTTTTACAAATTCATATGCCAGGAGGCACCTGGGTGGCTCAGTCGGTTGGGCGACCGACTTCAGCTCAGGTCACAATCTCGCCGTTTCCGAGTTCGAGCCCCGCGTCAGGCTCTCTCTGCTGACAGCTCAGAGCCTGGAGCCGGTTTCAGATTCTGTGCCTCCCTCTCTCTCTCTCTCTGCCCCTTCCCCACTCAGGCTCTGTCTTTCTCTCTCAAAGGGAAATAAACATTAAAAAAAAAAAAAAAGTCCTATGCCTGGCAGCATTGGGATTTAGTCGGAATGAGACGCAATACGACCATCAGAATTCAAAAGCTTGGTTCTAATGCAAGGTTTGGGAACCACCATTCTTAGCGACCAAGTCAAAAAAACACTGAAGATTTAGAGGGTGTTAGCCACTTAGGAAACTTAGCCTTATTAGGAAACAGATCAGGGGCATCATTCAGCCCTTTCGTTGTTTTAAGACATATTTTCATTGATGCACTCTTGAATAGATATGGATCCATATATACATAGTACCGAATGTCAGTGGCCTTTAAACATTTAAAAGGACCCTGGTACATTTCCATTACCACCTGCCAATACGAGAATTTCCTTCGATCAAAGGACAGCCAGAGCCTTAAAGTACTGAGCTAAGAAAACCGTGGCTGCGGGTGGTAATCTCACGCAAAGCTAATCTCACCCTCTGTCTGCGGCCACAAGCCGCATCCTTATCTCAGGAAACCACCTTCCAAAGGGATTTTGTGGATTCCAGGCAGGACTGAGAGATACGCGCATTGATACAAGCCAACTCCGCTCAGACTTTCTAGCCCACTAATGCTGTGGAGGCGAAGCCATTCGCACACTCACGATGATCAAAACGGTGTCGTAATCCAGTGTTCCCTAAACGGTGTCCCACAGAAAGCAAGAATCTCTCAAGGTGTTAACCGATGTTACTTACTTAAAAGAGGGGGGAAACGGGGCGCCTGGGTGGCTCAGTCGGTTGAGCGTCCGACCTCAGCTCCGGTCCTGACCTCACGGTCCGTGAGTTCGAGCCCCGCGTCAGGCTCTGTGCTGACGGCTCGGAGCCTGGAGCCTGCTTCGGATTCTGTGTCTCCCTCTCTCTCTCTGCCCCTCCCCTGCTCTCGCTCTGTCTTTCTCTCTCTCAACACTAAACATTAAAAAAAATTTTTTTCTTTTAAAAAGGGGACAGGGGAGGTCCGTGCCAAGGGTCACCCTGTAAACCCACATAGATTATTTAATCCAGGGGACACCATTCACACGGTCTATGTTGTTAGGCAATATAAATACAGCAAGCCTGCCCTCGGCCAGGGAAGTTTGGAAAATGAGCTTTTAAACAAATGCCTTTAGTACAGCACTTCTCAGAGCCTCTAAATACGTTGCCTCGCTCTGTCACCCTCCAAAAGGGGGAATTGTTAGGCAGTGCCCCCTAACCTCATTTGACCAGGGAAGGATCCATCCACCCATTGGGTAGAGCATGTCCTGGAACTAGTTACCAGGAGAACATCGGTGTGGATTCCAAAGCAACGTCCTTCCCCAGCCTTGTTTTGGAACCCGGAGCACCAGAGACAGGGATAACATAAGACAATGGAAGGGTGAACTTGCTCAAGGGATAGCCGGGTCTTCAATGACTCACTTCCTCTGAAATCGGCCTCAGAGGCTTGGTCCCCCAAAAGTGTCCATACGGAGCGGAACAAGCCAACGTGAGAGCCTTGCGCTCCGTTGGAAAGTAGCCCTATTTTCCTTTGTTCAGCCCCTTTCCTCTCTCCCCTGCTCCAGTCTGCAGGCGTCTTGTCTTCCCACACCCCAGAGTCTGGTCTGGCCCCAGAAGGAGAACAATTTCCCAAACGGGAAGCGGATGCAGAGTTTTGTTTCACCTCTGCGCGTTATCCCCCTCAACCTTGCCTATCCACCCCTGCCCTCTGTTTCCTTTTCTGCCTTCTGGCTACTCTTCATTTCTTTTGGCTGGAGAGGAAGCTGCCACTTAGGCTGTTAGCATCTGGGAAGGTTTACCTCTAAGATCAGCAGAAATGTTCCCGGTGCAGTGCGTCCCAAGTGGCCCTCCGGGGAGACACATAGAACACCAATCCCCCACCTTACAGGCCAAGTGCATGCTCTGACCCCCTGTGTGCCAGGGAAATACAGTGCACACCCAACGAGCTTCCCAGGAGCCCTGCCTCATCATGACTCTCTCCACCTCTCTACCCTGCCTCCCTGTGGACGCTAGGAAAACTCTTGCCATAGCCTCACCTCTCCCTGATGGGCTCCAGGGGGGCACCTACAAGATACGGGTTTGATGTGTCTTTAGAAACACTGAGGCCGGGAGTGTGGGGAATCCCAGAACTGTTCAGCCAGAGGAGAGAGAGGGTGGGGAGAAGCAAGCTGGTCTCCCCATCTCCTTATGCAACGGTATGCTGGCCACCTTCCCCCCTCATCCCTGCCCCTCCCCAAACACACACACTCCGCTCTAAAGAGAGGGAAAACGAGCCTATTACTATACCCTATTAAGTTGCACACAGTGGATGGCATAGTTGTTAGCTATGTCCGACTTCGGCTCAGATCGTGATCTCGCGGTTCGTGAGTTCGAGCCCTGCGTCGGGCTCTGTGCTGACAGCCCCCGAGCCTGGCGCCTGCTTTGGATTCTCTCTCTCCCTCTCTTTCTCTGCCCCTCCCCTGCTCACACACTCTCTCTCTCTCTCTCCTTCAAAAATAAACAAACATCTTTTAAAAATTAAAAAAAAGAAAAGAAAAGAAATGCCCATCTTCTAACACAGACCTGGCATTCCTGATTCATCGTTTATGGTGGGTGGGAGGGGGGTACACTGCTTCTCGAAAACGCTTCTGTACGCTCGCTACCTATTTCCTCTTATAGTCACGTGTGTGCCTTGAGAGACACAGAGTGGCAACAAAGTTCAAGTACCTACGGCCATAGACTACCCATTCATTCACTCACGCATGCCTTCAACATTGAGTTCCAAACACGAGACTTGTAATGCCTGTGAGTTAGTTCTGTGCTCACCCCAAACATCTGGCGGATTCTCCACATTCGCCTCTTGCTTTGGGATCTACCCTTCTCAATGTCAAAGGCTCACAAGGCAGATTTGTTTTCTGCCAAGGCCAATAACAAATCAAACAAGAATAATCCACGTTGCCTTTATCGTCAAGAAAAATAACGCGGAGAAGTTCCCTGCACATAGGCCAACGCGAGGCACGGCAGCCGCTCTGCAGATGATTACTGAGCAGCTCCGTGTACCGAGTATTGTGCTGGGTACTGGAGACACAAAACAGAACGAGGCACAGCCTTGGTTCAAGGAACTCACGGCCCCTTGCAGTAGACAGAGCACAAGCTTCCTAACTCAGCCGGGTGGGGAGGGAGGTCAAGAAACAAGATTCAAGAAGAGAAGAGGTTTATGGTGAGTCTTGAAAGACAAGGGAAATCATGGGCATGATTCAAATGCCAGCCTCCAGTGTTTTCAAATGTTGACTGATGTGATCAGGGCCCACATTCTTCTTCCAGTAGTCAAATCTTTTTTTTTTTTTTTTTTTTACATTTATTTGTTTTTGAGAGACAGAGAGAGACAGCGTGAGCCGGGAAAGGGCCGATAGAGAGGGAGACACAGAATGAGCTCTGAGCCATCAGCACAGAGCCCGACGCGGGGCTCGAACCCACGGACCGTGAGATCACGTCCTCAGCCGGAGTCGGGCGGTTAACCGACTGAGCCACCCAGGCGCCCCCAGTATGCAAATCTTAAAGCCTGTTTCCAAACGGTACGTCTTCTGCATACGAACTACAGTGTTGAGCTGGCTAAACGACCGCTTTACAAATTCACTACCGGAAGAGGCGTTGGGCGTTGGGCCTTGTGACATCATTCCGGTAGAACTACGGATTTGAATTTGATATTTACCCAAGGAATAGCCAACCATAAATATTAAAATTCCCTTTTAAGATGATGTCACATGAAGACCCATTAGGCACAAGGCACGTGGGATCCTATTGTCTGGAGATCGAGTTCCAAATTTCAAAACGAAACTTCCAGAACAAACCAAACAGGCAACGCCAGAGGAGAGAGCTTTTCAACCTTTCCCTTCCGTGGACGTTTGGGGGACACTTGTAAATGGATAGGCTAGACAGGTAGGAAAGATGTGGAAAAACAGGCAGCGAGAAACCGTCTTATAACTTCACATTCAGGAAACCAGATAAGGAAGGCCCTCAGCATTTTGTGCTCGGAGACCCTCTCTCTGCCAGACCGCCGGCTCGTGAGCAGCGGGACTATGACAATGTGTGGCCCCACAGTGTTCAATCAATCAGAAGAAGGAAGTCCTGCTTCCCCGGAACAATGGGGTCATTGTGAACCCAGCAAACTCATAGTGGAAACAGGCACGGATTTCCCAGGACTGGCCTCAATCAATGGGCCAGGCCACCCCCTTTTAAAATGCTCAACGCACTAGGAATCCAGGCCGGCGTTTGTCTTGAAGAAGGGGACTTGTATTTGAGGCTTGGCCTCAAAGCAAAGCACAAAGGTAGCTGCCTTCTGTAGGATTCAGTTATTCCGTCAGCCTATCGCCCGCCCGCGTGTCCTCAGGAGGACACCGTTATCCCCGTTCCCACCAGAAGGTAAACAAATCCACCCATCACCCGTTGCACCCAACTCTTGGGTCACAGAGAACTCCCGACCACGACGAAAGCAAAGCTCTCAAACGTCTGGGGGGAGCTGTGGCCGGTGGGGTGAAGGAGGTTAATTCCGCCGCCGCGCCAAGACAGCTCTATCCGATTAGCGGAGTCCCAAATTCCTTCCCGCACCGTGGCCAGCCCCCTCCTGCACTAGCAGATTGTGGGGAGGAACCAGAAAAAAAAATCATCAGCTTTCCTAGAAAAGCAATTCTAGGCATGAGTCATGTCGATGACGGCCAGTGGCATTTTGCTGTATTTATTCCCACGTGGTCTCGTAACAGAAATTGCGTATCCGCATTATAGAAAGTTTGGAAAGGGTTATTTTTTGAATCTCATAACCCCATTACCATCACACAACATTTATCTTTGTGCTCCCCTTCCTGGCTTGTGTGATTGTGGCCGCAAAATGTACGTATCCTTCTGAACCCATCATTTCTGCCCAAACATCTGATTGCATTTTCTCATGTTCTTAGAGATTCCTCAGAGTTATGTGAGAGGCCGCCTAACAATCCGTCAGAATCTGGGGCGCCTGGGCGGCCCAGTCGGTTGAGCACCCAGCTTCAGCCCAGGTTTGTGGTCTCTCATGGCTTGTGGGTTCGAGACCCACATTGGGCCCCGCGCTGACCGCTCAGAGCCTGGAGACAGCTTCAGAGTCTGTGTCCCCCTCTCTCTCCGCCCCACCCCCTCTCACACCCTCACTCTCTCTCAAAAATAAATAACCATCTTAAAAAATCATGCCTGCATCTGGGGATTTTAAGATGTTTCCAATTTTAGCCACTATAAGTGATGACACTGTCCTTGAAAGAGGAGAATAGGGGCACCTGGGTGGCTCAGTCGGTTGAGCGACCGACTTCGGCTCAGGCCGTGATCTCACGGTCTGTGAGTTCGAGTCCCGCATTGGGCTCTGCACTGACAGCAAGGAACCTACTGGGGATTCTCTCTCTCCTTCTCCCCCTGCTCCTCCCCCACTAGCAGGCATGTGTTTTCGCTGTCTCCCTCTCTCAAAATAAATAAACATTTTTTTAAATTAAAAAAGACTACATATGCTAGCAAGGAGATAGCAATGAGATCAATGACAAGTGCTCTAAACTTTCAAGGTATGGGGCCTAGAGTTCAAGGCGTAGGACTTAAGTGAAAGCCTCTCAACGAATGTCACCCAACCTCCAAACGAGGAGGGACAGACTATTCCAGCCAATTGTCAGGACTCTGGGTGACAGCTGAAGGAACCAAAGAACCTCAAAGAGCCAACCGGTTTTCTAGAAAAGCACAATGGGCATGAGCCATTTAGTGAAGCCATTTAGTGATGGCATGAGCCATCAAGAAGCTGTCAAATCGCGTGCCCTCAAAGTAGAAACTCAACTCCTCCTTCCCTCTCACACCCCAAATTCAGGCTCTGTTCTCCAAATACGTCCTGCTACCTCTATTCTCTTTCCCTCCGGCTCATCCTCCGTTCGGGGGCTCCAAGAAGCATCATTGATCAATATATCCATCCATCCATTCAACAAATATTTACTGAGTGCTTATTCGAGCACTACGCCAGGCATGACATTCTAATCAGAGAAAAACCGAGAAGGTCCCGGTCTCGGGAAGGTCACGCTTCTGTTCAAAACCTATTTGCTACCTATTTCCTAGAGACAAAATGCACCCCCCCCCCCAACAATCTAGTCCCAGAAACGCCTTCCAATCTGAGCTCCCGTCACCATGACTGTCCCCCTGCGCACTCGAGCCCTGGGCGCGGGTCCTTCTCATGGGCATGTCCTGAGTCCTTCTCCTCACTTCCCACTTCTAATGGGCCGCATGTCCCCCAAAACCCAGAGCACAGCTCAACCATTCAGAGAAGCCTTTCCTAACCCTCCCAAGGAGAGACCCTACCCTTCCCCTGTGCTCTTGGAAGAAGGAAAAAAATGACCCGATTACAAATGGCACCCACCACATTACGGGAAGACAACTGCCAGGGAGCAAAAGGTGTGGGATTTATTTGGAGCCTTGGAGAAGCCCCCACCCCTATTCATCCCGGGACTTCCTGCCAAGAATGCTTTGTCAAACCAACACCAAAGGATAGACCCTCTCTCCTCTCAATGGAGGGCTGTTTCTCCCCTCGTGACCCGCAGGTTTCTGGACCCGGAGGTGGGTGCTCATCCGCCTTAATCCCCCACCGCCATTCTCAGACCACGTTCCTCCCTCTCCTTTGAAGCTCATCCTATCAGACTATACCCCCTTCCCACCTGGCTGCTGCCAGCCTCTGTCCTCAGCCACTGACAACCTCAGTTTCTGGAACACTGGCTTCCCTTTGTACCGTCACCCTTATCGGCAACAGTGGTTTCTTAACATCTCATGAGTGACACATACGCGCTGCCTTCCCTCCCACTTCCCTTTTGACTCTTGTCCACGAAACACCTCTCCCCTGCAGCCCAAGCTTCTCCCTCATTGCCTTCCAAAAGTGGTCATGGGTAATAGCTGACCCCCCTCGTGTTCCTGAAACATCTTCCAACTTGGCTTCCAAACAGACTTAACGCCACTCAGACCCGTGGTGCCATCGCTCCTTTTCAGTCCCCACACAGATGATTTCTGGGCTCCCTTCTTTTTTTTTTTTTTTAATCCCTGCATGTCCCCAAGACGGCACCGCTGAGTTCTGTTGCCTCAAAGCTCATCTATTTGCCAAATCTTGCGGCCAGTCCCCAGAGACCAAACTTACATATCCAGCCGCAATCTTTGTCATCATTTGCATATCTTTTTTTTTTCAACGTTTATTTTTTTTGGGGGGGACAGAGAGAGACAGAGCATGAATGGGGGAGGGGCAGAGAGAGAGGGAGACACAGAATCGGAAACAGGCTCCAGGCTCTGAGCCATCAGCCCAGAGCCTGACGCGGGGCTCGAACTCACAGACCGCGAGATCGTGACCTGGCTGAAATCGACACTTAACCGACTGCGCCACCCAGGCGCCCCATCATTTGCATATCTTAATAAGACCTCAAACTTTTCAGGGTTCAAACAGAGCTCTCCACCTTACCCCCGGAAGTCTTCCTCTCTGGTCTTTTCCATCTCAGAGAAAGCCATCACCCTGTACCACACTGCCCAGTGCGAAAATCTCAAACAATCTCTGTGCTGACAGCGCGGGGCCTGCTTGGGATTCTCCCTCCCTCTCTGCCCTCCCCCTGCCCGCACCCCCTCTGTCTCTGTCAAAATAAATAAAAACCTTGGGGAAAAAAAAAACAAGATTCATCGGCGAAAGCGGGGCATCACCCTAATAAATACGACACACGGATAACGGCTCCTGGCAAGAGCTGGGTTCAATTCCTGGCACCTTCGCTCACTGCTTCTAAGTGCGGGCAAATTGCCTCCCCTCTCTCTCTGAGCCTGAAGTCTTTCCCATCTGTAACATGGGAATGACTCGCCTCCCTTGTAGGATTCTGCTGAAGGTTAAATGAGACACTTCGCGTGCCCAGAAGTGGATGTGAGTTGCTGGATGGGAGACGTTTTCCTCCCTCACAATGATCACAAACTAGATGCGCGCCCCTCCCCCCCACAGGTCCCTTTATCTCTCCTTCCACGGCTGCTCCGGGGACTCTTCCCTTGGCGGGTGGCCAGCCCTGCGCGTGGGCTCACACACGCCTCACCAGTCAGGGTCACGTATCCCCACTGCATGCTACCGAGCTGGTACCGCTCTCTCTCCCTTCCTGAACTGTGTTTCTTAAAGCTCCGAAGGAAGATCTTTGACTTCCAAGCAACTCCTGGCCCTCACGTTGCCTACTTTGAGGACAGACCACGGTCAAGACCTAAGGCCACACCTGCTTACCTTGTTCTGATCTCTTCTGGTCCTCCCTTCTCCCATCTGGAAGCTCTTACAAGTCCCTGGTGCAGTTCATTTAACTAGGTTTCTGGAGGGGTTGGGGGGAAGGAATGAGAGAGGTCAACTTGTAAAACATAAGATAGTGTAACTAACATAGATAGTTTGGGGGGGAAGCAGACAACGGAATATATAGAATACTGTTCCCTCCAGCTGAAAGAGAAAATAGCCAACCTCCCAGAGGTCAAGGAGGAAGCGGGGGGCGGTGGGGCGGGGGGGGAGGAGCCTCTTGAAATTGGGGAGAAAGATAGGGGCGCCTGGGTGGCTCGGCCGGTGAAGCATCCGACTTCAGGTCAGGTCATGATCTCACCGTTCGTGGGTTCGAGCCCCACATCTCAGCACAGAGCCTGGAGCCTGCTTCGGGTCCTGGGTCCCCCGCCCTCTCTGCCTTTCCCCCACTTGTGCGTGAGCACGCTCTCTCTCTCTCTCTCTCAAAAATAAACTTAAAGAAAAAAGAAATTGGGGAGAAATATTGAGCTGCTAGCTTCAAACGAATCTTTCTAGGCACAAATAGACACAAGTAAATGCATAGTGAAACATCACAGCCATCCACATCGAAAATATGTGTGGGGAACATGCCAGGAAATTTTGAAGTTCTGACAAAGGGAGTTTTTGTGGAGTCAGAGGCCCAATGAAACAACGAGGCCTTGGCACGCGGGAGGGAGGCATCGGATGCTTTGAAACTCCGGGAACAGGCCCCTCATGGAGGGCATCGCGTGGACGTCCTCCGCCCGGCGAAGGCCTGGCCTTCGAGAGGCACCCTCGTGCAATCCCTGCAGGAAAACCAACTCTCTCCTGGCTGTTCTTGCTGTGTTCCTGTGATCTCATTGTGTGTTTCAACATCTCAAGAGGGCAACTGATGAGAGAACCGGCCAAAGCTCTTAAAAAAGGCGAGGCTGCGTGTTGGACAATTGTTTGCAGCAGAGCAAGGCGTGGAACGACGAACACGCGCTCAGGACAGGCCGGCTGCTCCTTGGCTGTGTGACCAGAAATAAGATAGGCTCGCTTCCTGATCCCTGTGCGCCCATCTATAAAATAGAGGCCATACCAAGAACTTATCCTTGGATGGCCCCGAGGATGCTGGTCATGCGATAATCCCCACAAAGCATCAGGCACAGGGCCCAGGCACGTGGTAAGAACCCACTGCAGGGCGGGGGGGGGGGGTCATTATCATCACCACGAACGCAGGACTGTGACAGCCCAAATGTGTCTCATCAAAAATGGGACAATAACTTGAAGATCGGGGAAGAGATTGGCGCAGCGAGAGGGCAGAGGTTGGGCTCAGGGGACCCCCTCGCCCCCCACACAACTCCTGCCCTACTGCCGAGCCCACGTCTCACCCACCCTACCCCACTTTCCAGGCCCCAACAGCCCAGCTTCTATTTCTCTTCCCAGGTCACTGCAGCCCTGATCTAGAGTGACCTAAGGAGCAAAGCAGGGCCGAGAAGTCTCGCCAGATTCCTACTGGGAAGAATCTGGGGACTCGGGGCCGCAAACAACTTTAAAAGGGATGCGGGGCGGAGCACAGAACTGGAGTCAGGAGCACGGGTTCGAAACCCCGGCTTCATGTCTTTCTGTCCAATCTCGAGCAAGTTACTTCATCTATCTGAACCTCAGTTTCCTCATATCCAGGAGGAGAAACATCCTGCCTCATGTGAGGACGCGAGGACGCTCCGATTAACTGAGACGCGAGTATTCCGTGACCCATGAGGATATTTATAACATTCTGCTTTTGTGTTGAAGGCCATGAACTCCTGAACGAGTGGCAGAGCTTTCACTCTCTGGTTTGTGACCGGGGCTCATTTCGGTGACAAGAATACTGACTGACATTGGCGCCCAGGGTGAGCAGCAGGTGAACTCTGGGGAAAGCCGCCCTGTCGTGGAGCTTTACTCGGAAGTGACAAAGACCTCGGAGAGAGGGCTGCCTTGGGCTCTTCCCTTAGAAGGAAGATGGGACGGGATGGGAGAGTGGAGGGTAAGTGTACCTAGTTTAGAAATTTAGAATCATTTGCCCCTGAGAGGTCTTCAGAAGGCTATGCCAGTGAAGGGACCCACCCCCGAGGAGAAGTAGGGGGGACCACAGAGTTCCTTTCCCTCTGCCCCTCGCAGCCACTGGCGTATCGGAACTGCTGAGGTGTCACGGCCCACAGGTTGAACAGACTCAAAAGCAGCCCGGCCCAAAGGCCTGCGGTAGGCAGCCTCCAAGATGGCCCCCAATGATCCCACCTCCTGGTACTCACATCCTCACTTTGAGTATAAGCTACCAACGCGACTCCCTCCCAACGCGGTAAAATGGTGTGACGTCACTTGTGAGACTAGTTTACAAAAAACTGTACCTTCCATCTTGAGTATGCTCCCTCTCCCTCTTGTCCTCCCAGTCATTCATTCCGAGGGAAGCCGGCCGCCATGTTGTGAGCCGCTCTCTGGAGAAGACTTGTGGTCAACAACAAACAAGGAAGCGAGGCCCTTAGTTCAACAGCCTGTGAGAAACTTAATTTTGCCAACAGCCACGTGGGTGAGCTTGGAAGTGGATCCTCCCCCGCCCCCTAGTTAAGCCTCCAGAGAGGACCACAGCCCCAGCCTAAGCCACGACTGCACCCTCATGAAGAGACCTTGACACGGAGGCACACGGCCACGCCACACTCGGATTCTTGACCCACAGAATCTGCGAGATGACAGACGTTTGTTTTAAGCAACTGAGTCTTGGGGTACTTTGTTACGCAGCAAGAGATAACTGATACAGGGTCCTTACCAGACATGTTAAGGAAACCCCAGAGACGGAGACGGGAGAGAGCGTCCTATCCTTCCAGCAGTGGGAGTGATTTCACCGCCTCAATCCCACTCCCATCTCTTCTAGAAGCAATTTCTGCTGGAAGAAGGGAACGCGTACGGTAAAGAATTTATGGCTACAAAACACCACAGAATTAAGGCCATCCTCTAAAAGCCAATTTTGATGAGGCCATTTTGATACAGCAGAAGTCTCTCTCTCTCTCTGCCCCTCCCCTCCTCATGCTCTGTCTCCCTCTTGTCTCAAAAATAAATACAAACATTAAAAAAAATTTTTTTTTAAATGATGCGAGTGTACAGGCCACCCTCCGCCCCATGCCCTCCTGGGACTTGGGCTGCTCCAATTAAATAGGCTGACAGGCACCTGCCCAGAGGCTGGAGCTTCCCCGAGAACTCTCCAGAGAGCAAATCCTTGGGGGGTCCCGTGGGAGACACCCCCTGCATCGCGCACATCTGAGAACGTGAGAATGGAGACACTGCTCATGTGCACGGTGCAAGTCAAGAGCGCCCTTATCTTTGAACTTGGTTTCCTGAAGTTCTCTGTCCTTAAAGCCATTGATTTATGAACACGTAATGAAGAATGCCTCCTCCCGTGGCCCCACGTGGTTATATGGTCATCCTCCTGGGCAAAAAGGATTAGCAATAGCTCCAAGTTGCCACAGTCCCCCAACCCCTGCAGAGATCCATCCAGCTCCGTCGGGGACAGTTCCTTCCAACTCAACATCCTAACCCTCATGTCACTGTGGGGGGGGGGGGGGGTGGTCTCTGTGCCTCAGTTTCCCCCTGTGTAAAAGTAAGGATTCGGGTCTGCCGTCCCCCGTCCAGCCCTGACCTCCTGCGTGTCCCTGAAACCTCCTCAGACCGCAGACCCCAGGAACCGGAATTCACTCCGGTTTCCCAATATCCCACCAAATGAATTCCTTATGAGCACAACTTCTGGGTTTATACTAACGGAGAAAACACTGCAAGGCCTGACCTTCAAAACTCAGCTTGTTCTTACTCCTCGCTGTGTTTCAAAAAAAAAAAAAAAGACAAGCTAATTTTGCCCTCTCGGGTGGGAAATGTGCGAGGCTCCGAGCTGGGACCACAGCAGACCCCCCTCCCGGGCGCCGAGCCCACAGACAGTTTTTCCATCCACCGAGTGGAAATTCTAGACGCAGAAGGTGCCCAGACCGACCCTGCTTCTGCTGCCCTGCCAACTGCCGTAAACCTGTTTCTGTCCCGTTGGACTTGCAACACGGAGCCAGAAATCTGGAAGAATTTAACACCCAGTCGGTTCAGACACAGGAAAACATTGTTCAAAGTAAACACTGGAATCCCTCCCTCATCATCCAGGAATGTACAGCCAGCAGGGTTGAGGTCAGCAGCTTCTCAGAAAAGCCATCGCTTCTGCTACTCTGCTTGGGGCTGTGGCCCAGGAGGGCCAGGAGGGGCTCCGGAGCTGTTTTCTGACTACGACACGGTCAAGGCTGGGCGGTCGGCACGCGGGGACCTCTCCCCTCCCGGGCAGACACGGCCGGTGCTGCCCGCAGCCCTCCAGCCACAGAACTTGCTCCTTGGCCACAGGACCCAGCCCACATGCAAACGCCCTGTCCTGTCCCTGAACTTGGGAGAGGCGAAGTGCCCTTGGAAATTGAGAGGGGCTCGGGATGCTCCGGGATTTTCCATTTCCCTTGCCTGTGGCAGGCTGTGAAAGGGGCACTCTTCCTCGACGAAGAAAGAAGGCTCTGTGTGCGCGGCCTGGGTGCTGGGCCTCGAACTAGAAGACGTGTGAGCTCCGTGGGATGTGGCCACCAGCGTTCATCCCGCCTGGACTGAGACTTAACTAATTCCGTCCCTCCAGAGCCCTGTGCCAGGTCCCCACCCCATCTCCCCTGGCCCTGGAGAGCGGAGAGGGAGGACTGGCTTCACCCAGGGGCCGCATAAATGGATCCAAGAGAGACATTACACATTAAATCACTTGTGTCACGTGTCCCTCTGCCTCAAATTCTGCCTAAACTCCACCCACGGAGACGAGGGCACGAACCAAGTTGTTAAAAGTTTTCCGACAATCAATGTGTAGGATGAGACCTACGGGCTGGGAATGATTCGAGGGGGAACAACGCAGAGAGTTCTTGATGGCTGCTTGGCCACCCAAAACTCTGAGGCTGCCATGAGGATGGGGGGGCTGCTGGGGAGCTTAGGGGCAACAGCAAATCAGGGGACAGCCTGCCTTTGACCCTGACCGCCCCATTCCTAAGCCCGGAGGGATCCACAGAAGGGGCATTTAATTCCCTCACTTAACACGGATTGGGTGCCTCCTACTGAACCAGGTGAACAAGACAGATGCCATCGCTGCCTTCAGGGAGCACGGAATCTGGACCAGAGGTCATCAAGGGTGTGGTCCAGGGACCTCGGCGCCCCCAGTGGTGATGGCATCGCGTGGGGGCTTCTCAGCAATTTCTCCGGTCCCACCCTGGCCAACCGCATCAGAAACTGTGGGGCGGGACTCGGCCACCTGCCCTCTAGCGAGCCCGCAGCCAACACGGATGGGCGAGAAAGTTTGAGAATCACTGATCTGATCCGTCCGCACCTCAATGGACAACAGGGAAAAGACTCGTGTCAAAGGTTACGGGTCTGATGCGGAAAAGTCTTCGAAATGGTACGTTAACATGCTCCCGGATTCAAAACAGCTGTGCCCCACCGTGGTGCCGTTGGAAATGTTCGATTCCAGCTTCGGCAATGCTTTTTCCACCTCAGCGTGGTCCCCTTTCACTGGTGGGTCCTAAAACCTTACGGTGAAGAAGAGGCAAGAGCCGTTTCTCTGCTCAGGAGCAATGAAGCAGGTGGGATCTTTTCCGCGGCAGCTGTTTGGTCCGCTGTCTTTGGGGCTCCCCCGCTCAGCGAAGCCTTGTTGGCCGTCCAGGAGAGGATGCAACCAAACTTTCTAATTGCGTTGATTTTCATTGCTGTTGTTTGTTTATTTATTTTATTTATTTTTGAGAAAGAGAGAGAGAGTGAGCAGGGAACGGGCAGACAGCGAGGAAGACGGAGTTTCCAAAGCGGGCTCCCCGATGCCAGCAGACAGCCCGAGGTGGGTCTCAAACTCGCCAGCCGTGAGGTCATGACCGGAAGTTCGATGCTCAACCGACTGAGCCACGCAGGCGCCCCCCAGTTGAGCTGATTTTTACATTAAAAAACAAAAAAGTTCAGTTTTACTCATCCGTTCAGCAAATCGCTTCCACGTTGTCAAACTCAGCTATCTACCGTGTATTTAGGACTGAGCTCGTGTGTCTTCTTGGTAGCCATGGATCCCACCGGCCACCCTTGGGACGTCCCCTTCTCTCTTCCGGTGTCGCCACCTCACTGCCTGCTCTTTTCGGCTCCTTGCCAGATACTGCCTCTCTGCTCTGCCTGTATTAGGAGAGAGCCCAGCGCTCTGTCCTGGGTGTCCTTCTCTTCCCCGTCTGCACGCTCTCCCGTGGGGACACCATCACTCCGCCATGACTCGTACACGTGTGTCTCCAGGCCTCCCTGAGCTCTCCCCTAGACTCCAGACTCATGCCTCCAACCTCCTGCCGAGCATCTATTCTTGGATGTTTTTAGGGGTGCCTCAGAACCCTGTTCAACACACACACACACACGCACACACAACAAGACCTGCCCCTCCCCATTGTGTTAAACCTTTTGCCAAAACCCAGGGAGTCGTTTCTCCCCTTCATCCTTAAGATCCAGTTCATCCTCAAGTCATGTCAACTCGGCCAGTAGAAATACCCTGAACCCACTGTTTTCCCTCCATGCTATAATGAGAACAACCACTAGTAATAATGATAATAACTCATAGAGCTCTGCCCATGCTTTTCTATATTAACTCATTGAGCCTTCCCCACAAACCTATGAGTTAAGTGCTGCTATTATCCCCTCTTCCAGAGGGTAAAATTGAGACACAGAGAGGTTCGGTTACTTGCCCAAAGCCACCCCTTTTGTGGAGGGCCCAGGATTTGGATGTGGGCACCAGGATCCACGTGATTAAACACACGTTCCCAGGGTTGCTTCTGTATCCACTAGGATACTCACGTGGCCTCCCAACTGGCCTCCCTGCTTCTACCCCTGTCTCCATACGATTTATATTATACACACAGCAGCCCGAGTGGTCTTCCCAAAACACACACCAGTACTCACATCCCTCCCCGAGGGTTTCCACCCAGCCCTTGGAGTGAAATCCCAACAAACTCTGACCATGGAGTTAGGAGTTTGCCTCTGCCTCTCTCTCTCTCTCTCCCTCTCTCCCCCTCCAATCACATCGCTCTTCTCTCTGCCCTCAAACTCACCAAATTCCACCTATCCCTCCACCTACGATGGTTTTCCCTACCACGTTTTCCCATAGCTGGCTTCTGATCATTTAGATCTTAGCTCAATGGCGCCTTCCGAGAAAGGCATTCCTTAGCTTTCTATCTAAACTAGCCCTCAGCCCCCTTCCATCACATTATCTTATTCCATTTTCATTACAGCACTTACCACCATCTGAAATTATCTTAAATTTGTTTACCATTTCTTCTCTGCCTGCCCTCTTAGAATTTCGGTTCCATGGGACAAAGGCATTTGTCTGTCTTTTTCCACATATGTCTCAGGACCCAAAACTGTATGAACCCTTACTGAGAACGGTGAATATGGCTGAATCCCTACCTTTCTGGGGCCACCGTCTGCAGTTCCACTACAGGACGAGGTGGGTCACAACCAAAGGAGACACAAGGTGTCACGAGACGGGAGTGATGTCTCACCCAGCCTGGGAAGGTCAGGATAACATCCAGGGGCAGCACTGACTTCATGTCAGTGAGTAGTCATTCTGGGGCCAGACCTGCCACGTAGAGAGTTGGGCAAGACCAGTGGTCTACTTCCCTGGTACCAGAATCACCTAGAAAGCCCAGTAAGACACAGACTGTCAGGTACCAGCACCAGAGTCTCTGGCTCAATAGATCTTGGCTGGAGCCCGAGAATGTGCAAATCTAATAAGTTTCCAGGTGAAGCTGGTGTTGCCAACTGGGGGGAAAAATTGTGGGAAAGTGAACCAAGTCAATGGCAATGAAAACAAACATGAGGGACAGAACATGGCCACAGCTAACGGTAGGGATGAAGGAGTGAGATGGGTCTAGATGATGCTCAGGTCCCTAAGTTAGGGGATGGACAGAATTAATAGAGAGGGAGAGCAGGCTTGGGGAAACCTGCTTCGTTTCATTCGGGGCATTATAGAAAAGCCAGGTAGTCATGCCCGGTGAACCACTGTCCATATGAACCTGGTATCCAACAAAAACGGCCATGGTTACAGATAGACAAATTTGATCAAAGATGAGGTCAAAAGTTAAGTTGAGAAAAGGGACGAGAACTGAACCATGGAAAGAAATCAGGACTTAAGGCATGGGAGGAAAGAAAAGCCCACTTGGAGACTGGGCAGAGATCCCAGACAAGAGGAAGGAAAAGTGGGGGAGTAGTCTCAAGAAGCCAAGGGAAGGTATCTGCCGAGAAGACTGTAGTATAATTTTTTTAAAAAAATGATCTTTGTCCCTCGTTCCTGGCACAAAGCTCCTGAAGCCTTTGGAATTTATTGCCTCTTGTATACTCATGAGATGGCACGTAGGGGAGCCTAGATAGCTTCAAGATGGCGGCTTGGTGGCCAGAAGAACCAACCAGGTAAGTAGAGGGTTCGAACTTTCAGCCCCACCCCCAACCTCCGTGAAAGGGAGAGGGGCTGGCAATTGAGTTCAATCACCAATGGCCAATGATCTAATCGATCATGGCTACCTAACGAAATGTCTATAAAAATTCCTAAGTGATGGGGTTCAGGCGACTTCCAGGTTTGTGAACACATCAACATACTGGAAAGGTGATGTGCCTGGAAAGACATGGAAACCACCCCCATCTCTTTCACACGGCGGTTCCTGACTTGTATCCTTTAAAATAAACTGGTAAACCTAGTAAAGCATTCTCCTGAGTTCTAGGAGAAACCGGCAAAGCGTCGAACCGGATGAAGGGGTTGTGGGAAATCCCGAATTAATAGTCAGCCAGGGGAACAGGTGGGACTTGAAACCAGCATTTGAAATAGGGCAGTCCACGAAAGTTGACGCCAGGAACACACCTTTGAGGGCAATTCTGTCAAACGACAGGGTAAAAGCCAGAATTTGGAGAGCTATGGAGTTAAACGGGAAAGGGGAAATCAAGGGCGAGGAATGTATTCACAAATCACAAATGGATTGTGCCAGTGTGTGTGAGCACTGGCTCAAGACGATGTGTGCTTTGTTTCGTTATTCCTCACTATAAACCTATGAGAGAACATCACCACTCTGTAGAAAAAGAAACAAGACTCAGAAAAATGAAGCAATGTTCTCAAAGTCCTACGTTTAGTAAATGATGAGGTTAGAATTGCAAACCAAGGGGGTGCCTGGCTGGCTCAGTTGGTAGAGCAAGCGACTCTTGATCTCAGGGTCGTGAGTTCAAGTCCCACATTGAGAGCATGGAGCCTACTTTACGTAAATTGATTAGTTAAAAAAAAAAAAAGAAGTCAAAACAAAATCAGATTCTAAAACCAGAGTTTTCAACTAGCATACCTGATTACATAGGTAGAAACCCAAAGAAACCTACAAGGTTGCTGGATGTAAACACAGCATATCAAAATCATTTGCATTTCTAAACATCAGCCATAAGCATAAAATGTCTAAAAAGATACTTTGTACAATTATTTCAAAGATATCAAAGTTTGGGGGGGGGGGGTGGTTGCGCCTGGTTGGCTCAGTCGGTTGGGCGTCCGACTTGGGCTCAGGTCATGATCTCGTCCGACTTGGGCTCAGGTCATGATCTCGCGGTCTGTGAGTCTGAGCCCTGCGTCAGGCTCTGTGCTGACACCTCAGAGCCTGGAGCCTGCTTCTGATTCTGTGTCTCCCTC
This sequence comes from Felis catus, assembly GCF_018350175.1. Lineage (NCBI taxonomy): Eukaryota > Metazoa > Chordata > Mammalia > Carnivora > Felidae > Felis > Felis catus. The sequence goes on from NC_058381.1 coordinate 9,008,705, forward strand.
TCTCTGCCCCTCCCCCACTCATGCTCTGCCTCTCTCTCTCTCTCTCTCAGAAATAAACATTAAAAAAAAATAGAAAGCTCAGGAAAGATCCACTTTACGGCTCCACAGAGCAGTGGGTGAAGGACGGTATTTTCATTAAATGGCCCTAGATCACTTGATCCTCATGGAAAAATAATTGCCTTCTCATAATACCCAAAATATCAAGTCCAGATGAGTCGTACCTCTAAATGTTACAAGTAAAACAATAAAGCCTCTAGAAGATAACAGAGGAAAATATCTCCATGCCCTCAGAGTAGAAAAAGGTTTCTACTGTTAAACATTTTTTTTAAATGTTTATTTATTTTGAGAGAGAGAGAGCAAGCAGGGGAGGGGCAGAGAGGAAGAGAGAGAATCTTAAGCAGGCTCCCCTCTGTCAGCACAGAGCCCAATGCAGGCTCCGTCTCACAGTGAGATCACAACCGAAGCAGAGATCGAGAGCCAGATGCTTAACTGACTAAACCATCTAGGCTCCCCTCAAGTTAAATTTCTGTTCACTGGAAGATACCACTGAGAGTATGAAAAGACAAGCGTCCGTCCAAATGGACTGTGGTACTCCATATAATCAAAAAGAGTGTGTATACAGAATGCATTTAAAAAAAAATTTTTTTTTAATTTAAGTAGTCTCCATGCTCAGCACAGAGCCCAATGTGGGGCTGAACTCATGACCCCAAGATGAAGACCTGAGTTCGGAAGAGACTCAGACACTGAACCAACTGAGGCACCCAGGTGCCCCAGAATGTATTTTAAAAAAAATTTTAAACCCTACGATCAATAAGAAAAAGACGAAAGAAAGAAAGAAGAAGAAATTAAGGAAGGAAGGAAGGAAGGAAGGAAGGAAGGAAGGAAGGAAGGAGAAAGAAAGAAAGAAAGAAGAAAGAAAAGAAAGAAAGAAAGAAAGAAAGAAAGAAAGAGAAAAAAGGAAGGAAGGAAGGAAGGAAGGAAGGAAGGAAGGAAGGAAGGAAAGAAGGAAGGAAGGAAGGAGAAAGAAAGAAAGAAACAAAGAAACAAAGAAAGAAAAAAGAAAGAAAGAAGAAAAAGAAAGAAAGAAAGAAAGAAAGAAAGAAAGAGAAAACTGGGGTGCCTGGATGACTCAGTTGGCTAAGTGTCCCACTTTGGCCTCTGGTCATGATCTCATGGTTTGTGAGTTCGAGCCCCACATCCGGCTCTGTGCTGACAGCTCAGAGCCTGGAGCCCGCTTCGGATTCTGTGTCTCCCTCTCTCTCTGCCCCTCCCCCACTCATGTTCTCTCTCTCGCTCTCTCTCGCTCTCTCCCTCAAAAATAAATAAACATTAAAAAATAATAATAAAATCTTTTTAAAAATAGAAAATTAATAGAGACTTGAAGAGGCTCGTCACAAAAGACAATATCAGGGGCGCCTGGGTGGCTCAGTCGGTTAAGCGTCTGACTTTGACTCGGGTCATGATCTCACGGTTTGTGGGTTCGGGCCCCGCGTCAGACTCGCACTGACAGTGTGGAGCCTGCTTGACATTCTCCCTGCCCTTCCCCGACTTGCACTTTCTGTCTCTCAAAAATAATAATAATAAAGGATAAGGAAATAAAATTAAGATCTAAGGATGGGGGGGGAAGGGAGTGGGGGTGGGGCGGGCAGAAATGGAACAAAAGCTGCAGAAAGGAGGGGTGGGGTGGACGTGAGGGGGTGGGGGGTGTGCGCCTGCGTGAAAGATTCTCTTTAGCCTCGGTGAGGAGACTCAGACGGAGGGGTGAGGCAGAAGAAGATACAGACGACCAAGTGTATTGGAAAAACCAGAGGCCATGGGTGGTGGAGGGTTGGGTCTTTGGGAAGGTGAGTGAAATAGCAGTGAAATTAGCAGAAGAACAGAGTGCCGGTGGCCGCACCTATCAAAAGAGATGTGGCCATCAGCCAGTGACTTTCAGGCTATAATTAGCAAATTGGCCAAAAGCAAGCATCTGAAACCGGAACAAAATCATCCTTTCCTCGCTGACGCCCCGGCACGTTCCACAAGCCCCACCCTCTGTGGAGCCGTGGGTTCTCCTCCCCGTCTTCTCTCTCCGCAGTGGAGAACCCACCATGCCATTTACTGGAGGCTGTGGACGTGAACGGACCCGTTCCAACCCAAAATACCTCCTCCGTGACACCCTGCTCTGAGCCTGTCTTCCGACCTGCCTGTCCGTCCTGTCATCAGAGTTGTGGTGGCCTGGGGAAACCTGGGAGTGGGGAAGCCCCATGAAATCCTGGGGAGGCAACAGGGCTAAGGGTCCGGCCAGGGGCCAGTAGCTGGTACAACTGAGCTGAGACGCACAGGCTGGCTGAAGTTTGAACCGATGGGGACCAAGTCAGGAGCCGGCAAAGTGATGTCAGGAGGTCAAGCGGGCAATCTGGTCAGAGGTCATACAAGGGCCAGAGGCCGGGGACCCGGGGACCGGTGCCATGCCGGAGTGTGGCGTGGGAGTTCAGAGCCTGACCATTGGTGTCCAATGGTGTCAGGTTTGAGTGCTGGATCTGGCTAGCCAGCGGTACAACTTTGGGCTTGTTACTGACCTCTTTTGTCCTCTGGCAAAGTGGGAATTGTATAGACAGGAAGATGTTGAGAATGAGCGTGGGGTTGGGGTTACGAATGCGGATGGGCACAGAGTTGGAGACGGAGGTGGGGATGAGCCTGGGGACGAGCCTGGGGATGAGCCTGGGGATGATCCTGGGGACAAGCATGGGGATGAGCACAGAGGTGAGCCTGGGGACGAGCCTGGGGATGAGCCTGGGGACGAGCCTGGGGATGAGCCTGGGGACAAGCATGGGGACGAGCCTGGGGATGAGCCTGGGGATGAGCCTGGGGACAAGCATGGGGACGATCCTGGGGACAAGATTGGGGATGAGCCTGGGGATGAGCCTGGGGACAAGATTGGGGATGAGCCTGGGGATGAGCCTGGGGATGAGCCTGGGGACAAGCATGGGGATGAGCCTGGGGATGAGCCTGGGGATGAGCCTGGGGACAAGATTGGGGATGAGCCTGGGGATGAGCCTGGGGACGAGCCTGGGGACGAGCCTGGGGATGAGCCTGGGGATGAGCCTGGGGACGAGCCTGGGGACAAGATTGGGGATGAGCCTGGGGATGAGCCTGGGGACAAGATTGGGGATGAGCCTGGGGACGAGCCTGGGGACGAGCCTGAGGATGAGCCTGGGGATGAGCCTGGGGACGAGCATGGGGACAAGCATGGGGATGAGCACAGAGGTGAGCCTGGGGACGAGCCTGGGGATGAGCCTGGGGACGAGCCTGGGGATGAGCCTGGGGACGAGCCTGGGGACAAGCATGGGGATGAGCCTGGGGATGAGCCTGGGGACGAGCCTGGGGACAAGATTGGGGATGAGCCTGGGGACGAGCATGGGGACAAGCCTGGGGACAAGATTGGGGATGAGCCTGGGGATGAGCATGGGGACAAGCCTGGGGACAAGATTGGGGATGAGCCTGGGGACGAGCCTGGGGACGAGCCTGGGGATGAGCCTGGGGACGAGCCTGGGGACAAGATTGGGGATGAGCCTGGGGACAAGATTGGGGACGAGCCTGGGGATGAGCCTGGGGACGAGCCTGGGGACAAGATTGGGGATGAGCCTGGGGATGAGCCTGGGGACGAGCCCGGGGACAAGATTGGGGATGAGCCTGGGGATGAGCCTGGGGACAAGATTGGGGATGAGCCTGGGGATGAGCCTGGGGATGAGCCTGGGGACAAGCCTGGGGATGAGCCTGGGGATGAGCCTGGGGATGAGCCTGGGGACAAGATTGGGGATGAGCCTGGGGATGAGCACGGAGGTGAGCATGGGGCCGGTGAAGGAGGGGGATGGGCACAGAGAGGGAGATTGGACGGCTACGGAGCTGGGGCTGGGCCTAGGCAGAGGTTCCGACCCAGGAGCCAGGCAAGCCTTCAGGTGTGAGAGGCCTGACACATCTGTGTCCTCGAGGATCCTGAGCCCGTCAAAGACTGAGACGGGCTCCCAGCCCAGGCGTGAACTTGGCTGGACTTGGCGTGAACTTGGCAGGGCTGAACTGAGGGTATGGACCCGCGGGAGGTCACAAGCACTACCGCCACCCCACTGAGCGCTTGCTGCCTTGGCAAAGCTGGCCTCCGTCCGCCCCTTTGCAGGTGAGCGCTCCTTCCGGGGGCGGTGACAGCACTAGAGGCTGGGGGTACGCATGGCCTCGGGGCTGGGAAACAAGTCCTGGGACCGGCCCCACCCTCCTCAGCCTCTCCGATCCAGCCCCACTGCCTGCCTCCCCGCCAGCATTTCCCAACTGCCCCTCTCCTCTGCTCCTCCCCTTCTGTGTCCAAACAACCCGCATCTCCCCGTCTCTAGTCTCTAACAAATTCTTCCCTTGACCCCGAGCTTCCCTGACTTCTGTTTTGCTACTTTTCTCGGCCACAGTTCCCCAGGGAGTGGCCTGTACTAACTGTTGCCCTCTTCCTCACCACCCCCCCAAGTTTCTGCAGCCTGGCGTCCGTCCTCACAGCTCCATGACCACCTCTGGGCAGGAAGGAGCCCGTGGGGTGACACATAAACAGAAGGCACAGCGATCGGGGACTCCGGGAGGCGTGGGTGGGCAGGCCACGCGCACAGAGACAGGCATGTGCGCACACATAAACATTCAGACACGCAGACACCCAGACACACGTACACGGAGACACAGACACGCACTGACCGATTCCAATATGGCACCAAGGGGCTCTCGCTTTGACCAGAGGGAGCGAGGAGGGAAGCCCAGGGCCGTCCACTGCTCAGCCTGGGGACTCCAGACCCCCAGTGGTGGCAGCAACAAAAGGCCAAAGCAAGCCTTCTACAATTGTTACACCCAGAGCAGACCCGGGCTTTGCGGGGCCTGAACATTGCTCAGCTGGGGAGGAAGCCACCGTTGTGCCCTGCACAAGTCCAGGCGTCAAGCACGGGGGAGGCATCCCTGCAGCAACGTCCGCTAAAACGGAGGGAGAAAAGTGCCCGCCAGGGGGTCTGGAGGCTGTGACCCCGGGACCCAAGCATGCAGGGACCAGCTGTCTGAACACAGTCAGCGGCTCTACCCCAGACAAGCGGCAGGGTCTGAATTTGAACCCAAGGACTCTGGCTTCTCATATTCTTGCCTTTCGGCTTTTCTCAGTCGGACGCAGTGTAGCCGGATCAAGCGTAGAACCAGAGGGGCCGGCACGGAGGGGCCTCTGGGGCTGTGGCCTCCAGAAACACCACGATGGGGTGGTTGCCTGGGTGCTGGGCCCAGCAGAAGGTGCCTTTTCTCCTCACTACCCCGTCTACACCACGCTGCCTTCACCGATCATAAGGTTTACTGAGTGTTGCTTTTATTTTTATTTTTTTAATTTTTTTTTAACAGTTACTTGTGAGAGACAGAGAGACAGAGCGTGAGCAGGGGAGGGGCAGAGAGCGAGGGAGACACAGAATCCAAAGGCAGGTTCCAGGCTCCGAGCCGTCAGCACAGAGCCCGACGCGGGACAAACTCGTGAACCACGCGATCGTGACCTGAGCCGAAGTCGGACGCTCAACCGGCTGAGCCACCCCGGAGGCGCCCCGGTTCCTATAGATTCCTGATAGTGAATTTCATGACTTTACCAGTCCTAGCTTAACTTTCTCTTGGAGCTGAGCTCTGTCCAGAGTCTGAGCATCTCTGGGGGGACACGACACGCGACCCCCGCTGCTCTTTAGAAGACATAGCTGGATCGTGTAGGGGTGTGTGTGTGTGTGTTGCAAAGTGAATCAGGGTCTGAGCGGTGGGGCTGGGACATCAGTACGTTGGACAGAGTCCCCGGGAGGCCGTGGGACCAGAATTGAGGCCACTCCAGGAAACGACCGCCTGATGCCCCGGGAACCCTCAAACAACGGGGGGGGGGGGGGGGCTCCTGTGAAGGACGTGCCCTCCTGGTAGCTGGGTGTGTGCACTTTCACTGGGACCCTGGACTCTCCCCATCAGGGACACCTGCCGGTCCACCCAGACCAGTACCTGACAGGTCTCGGTGATGCCCCATGCCTCCGCCAGTATCTTGGTGGTCCTTCTGCCCCGTGCTTATTTCTGGTCCGCAAATGTCCCCCTGGTCCTGGATTCCACTTCCCCGGTGATCTTCTCGCTGCTGCCGGCCATGCCCTCTGCCAGCCTCGGAGGGGTCCAGGAGCCCGACGCATCCAGGCAAATGGGGGCATTGTGACATCAGCAGTTGCCATGCCCCACAACCTTGAATCTTCCGTCCCGGTTCTCTCCCTCCTCGGCGAGGCCCACCGGCTCCCAGCGCGCAGCCCTCCAACCTTGGTGCCGGGACAATCCTTCCTGCCCCCCTTAGTGAAGGCCTACTGTGTGCTGAGCCTTCAATCAGGCACTCTATGTCCACGATCTCATTTGAGGCCTCTGATGGCAGAGCAGCAGACGAGCTATTGATCTCACTCATTGTAACGCGCACTTACTCTGTGCCACACCTGGCCAGGTGCAGGGACGGATGAGACCAACGGTCAGCTTCCTTACTGCCAACAATCATCTAGAGCTTATGAAGACACAGCGCATTGTTGGTCCCAGCCCGGAGTTTCCGATCAGTACCTGACGCGGGCGCAGAGCCCTCTCCGGCCAGCCCCTTACAGCATTGTTGTGAAACGAAATGCTCTCTGGATGAACAGGAGGAGAGAACTGTTGTCACCAAGAAGCCGTTTGGAATCGGCCCCTCTTCCCCCACTCCGGCGACCCGACCACGTTTGCAGCGGGCTGGGTGCGCACCTTCTAGCCTCACCCGTGACCCCAAATCTGAAAGATCCTCCGAGGTCCCAAGAGGATGGGGAGATTCAGAGCCGGCTGGGACACAAGGCACGGTCATTGTGGGTGTCAACCTGGGACAGCTTCTGGGAGCCAGGCGGGGCTTGGCTATCTTACCGAGGAACCGTGCGTCCTTGGGTCGCTCGCTTGAATTCTCTGCGCCCCGGTTTCTGCATTTGTGAAGCGGGGAGTAAAATAGTAGAACGTACCTGTTGGGTCCGTGCAACAGAGTTCGGACGTTGGGCCGGTTAGCACGTGAAAACTTGAGGACGGTGCCCGGCACGGGGTACGGGCACAGGGGACCGAGAGCCTTAAGCCTCGACCCCTGGTGCCTTAATTTATTCTCCACTGAATGAAGGGAAGGAGCCCATGCTCAGCACCTGGATGTCGGGAGGTGACAAGGAGGGCCAGTGACCGGGCTGGTGAGGTACACTGAGGGACACCCGCGGGCGTCTCCAGGCTGGTGGGCCCCAGGGAGGCACGGAGGCCTTGTACACTCACCGGGCTCGTCCATCTCACAAGCCAATAGACGCCGGTGGGTGAGCCCAGAGGCACTTCCTGCTGACTCGTGGGGAATTTGCTGCCCACAGGGGAGGGGGAAATGCACCTCCCTAGAGCCGACAAAGGCCAGGCAGGTCCTGTGGGAGGAAAATAGATCTGGCTCCCACCCGGGCTCCGGTCCAGGTCACCTGCGGCACTGGGCCTACCAGCAACGCAACCCCTTCAAGCTGCCAAAAGCTGTCAAAGCTTCTCCTTTGGAGGTTCTTGCGAGACCGTGGGGTAGGTCAACCGGCCATCCTCCGCACTCCAAACCCATCCCTGCTCCTGGCCTTTGCACGCAAAGACGCCCGCCGTCTTCCCCAGACTCACCAAGAGACGGGACGGAACGGGCCTAGACCTCATTTCCTTCCTTGCTCACGCATGCCCTACGGCCCCTCCGAACTGCCAGGCCCAACGCACTCCATCCTTGCTTGGAGTGGCCTCCGTGATGCCCGAGGAGAGGCTGGGGCCATGGCCCCACTGCTGTGGGAGTCTCGGGGTGGGAAAGACGTGCAGATCTGGTGTCTGGAGAGAAGGGAGGATCGAGAAGACAGAGCAAGCCTTTTGGAGAGCGACAGAGACAAAGGAAGGGTCCGAGCGGGGCTTCGGCTCATGGGCAGTCAAGGCAGGCCCGTGTCATGGCGGGGAGAGGAGTTCCCAGGAGGGGCGAGGCCCATCCCGGCTCTTGTCCTTACGAAGGCTCACATTGTCTCTGGCCAGTCTGGACCTTTTAAAGCTGGTTCCTGAGTCCTTTAGATAGGAGCCTAGATGTGTTCGAGAGCTCCCTTGCTGTTTACCTGACAGGCTAGTTCTGGGTGCATCTAAAAACGTGAGATAGTGCCTCTAAGGAGTCCTCTCTCTCTCCGTGCAGAATGGTTGATGGCTGACGGAGGCCACACGAGACTTACGCCCACGGCTGGCTTTGGTCACCCCGTCAGCGCACCCCAGATGTCCTCCACTGGCCCTCCGTGTGGGGCTCTGCCAGGGACAGCCCAGCATGCTCCATAGCCTAGCCTCTCAAGGCAGGTTTCCAGAGACCCGTTGCTCTGCTGCAAATCACATTTATTTCACGTGAGCACTTGTGGGTCTGGAATCCAAGGAGGACTCAGCGGGACGGTTCTCCAACCCACGTGGCATCAGCCAGGGCAGCGGGACTGGAAGGTCCATTTCCAAGATAACTAACTTCTTTATTACTTGCCTGGCATCTTGACCCGCCCTAGTCTCTCCCTTCCTCTCTCTCTTTCTCTCTGTCTCTCTGTCTCTCTCTCCGTGGGGTCTCCTCCTCCAGGCCTCTCCATGTGACTCGGGCTCCTCACCAGCCGGGTCGTCACAAGAAGCAGGAGGTGGAAACCACAAGGCCAGTTAAGGGCTTCTTCTAGAATTAACGAAGCTTCACGTGTGCCCGGCTCCGTGGGCCAAAGGAGCCACAGCGTTTGCCCAGATTCCCAGGGGTCGTGCGATAGATCCCACCTTCCGGAGGAGCGACAAGGACAAATTGCGGAAGGGCCCGTGAGGTGAGAGGGATGATCGTGGCTACCTTCAGAAAAGAAGGTCTGCCCCAGGAACCCCCCAGGGTCAGAGCGCTGGGAGTCATTCACAATCCTCTCTCCTCACTCATTCACTCATCCACTCAACAAATAATTCCTCAGTTGGGGTAGTTAACTCTTGCCATGGACTCAATACAGAATTTCTTAGAAAATGAGAAAGGTTTGGGAACAACTTCAAGTTTTTAAATCGAATTTCCCGTTAATGCCCAGCTTATTCTGTTTCATCTCATAAAAAGCAAACCTCACCTGTCTTAGGCAAATTCCTGTATCACCTCCTCTAGGAAGCCTTTCCTGATCTCCCTTCAGGCGTCGTTGGCAGCCCCCACCACACCTTGTTCACACACTAGCAGTGCAATGCCTACATCTGATTTGTAGCCGAGGTCACATTCACCCCAAATAAAGGTTGCCTTTCTCACCACCCTTGCAACCAGATGGCCGTGGCGACTAAGTTCTGGCCCGTGAAACGTAAGTGGAAGTGATATGTGCGACTTTCAGGAAAGGCGCCTAAAGGAGAAGGGTGCTTTTTCCTTTTCTTTCCTCTTTCTCGCTGCCTGGAATACAGGTACGATAGCTGGAGCTAGGGCAGCCACTTTGTACCATACGATGACTTTGGGAATGGAAACCACTCACGGCAGAACAAGGTAAAAAGAGCTGGAGTTCTTGACACCGTGGAGGATCACTCCTACCCTGGAGCCAGTACGTAAAGGTTTTCACGTGAGACAGCAACGAACTTCTATAGTGAACCTCTATCTGGCTTCAGCTACTGCTTGCGATCTTCTGCCACTCACAGTTGAACCTAATCCTAACTGATAAAACTCCTACCCAGGGAGTGGGGAGGCAAAATGTAACTCACATGTCTTCTCCACTGAACCATGTACGGACCCTCCAGCTAGCGGTGGGGAATATTAACTCTGCCACTCAATGCTACTTCCCAGGCAGGAGAATGGGTAAGGTCAAATGATGACATCATGGCCCGAAACTGAATGCATCTGGTGACATTGTTTATAATGTCAAGAGTATGGAAACGAACTCAATGCCGATATAAGAGGAGGAAGGGGGGTGGATTAAAATACGGGATACGCAGGGGCGCCTGGGTGGCTCAGTCCGTTAAGCGTCAGACGCTTGATTTCAGCCCAGGTCACGACCTCACGGTTAGTGAGTTCGAGCCCCACATCAGGCTCCACGCTGACAATGTGCAGCCTACTAAGGATGCTCTCTCTCTGCCTCCCTCTCCCCCTCCCTGCTCAAATTCGCCCTCTCTCTCAAAATAAGTAAATAACCTAAAAAAAATTTTTTTTAATATATAGAATATCCACGTAATGGACATTCTACATCTCTGTTTACACGAACGAGGCAAACCTCTATACACAACGATCACAACACATATTTACGCAAAAACGGCAAGATCTTTAACATACCCCAACCCCAAGGGAAAAGGAGCAAAATCAAAGAAAACAGGTTATGAATGAAAAAAAAAAAAATGGGCAAAAGGGAGGTCACTGTAGGCGCAGACGGGAGGTATGCGAGGGTTCACTGTGCTTGTGTCTCTGTTCATTTGTACTCTGCAAAAACTTCTGTAATAAAAGTGAAAACCAAAACAAAACCACAGGGCTCTGGGCTGTGTTTTCATTTTTTGTGGGTTTTCCCTCACTTTTTATTTTAAAAGTGTTTTCAGGGGCGCCTGGGTGGCGCAGTCGGTTAAGCGTCCGACTTCAGCCAGGTCACGATCTCGCGGTCCGTGAGTTCGAGCCCCGCGTCAGGCTCTGGGCTGATGGCTCGGAGCCTGGAGCCTGCTTCCGATTCTGTGTCTCCCTCTCTCTCTGCCCCTCCCCCGTTCATGCTCTGTCTCTCTCTGTCCCAAAAATAAATAAACGTTGAAAAAAAAATTTTTTTTTAAAAAAAGTGTTTTCAAAGCGTGGCCCCTTTTCAAAGAAAAGCTGAAAGGAGGAGGGGACCCACGCGCGTGTAAATGTTTGAATCCGCACGGCTGATCGGCTTCTGGAGGGCTGCGGAATTCCAAAATTCCAACGGCAGCCAAGGAGAGAGAGGAAGACCCCAGACCAAGATGGGAGCCTTGCTTTGGGTTCTGCAGAATCGCTTTACCACGTGCCTGCATGACTTCTGTGTTGTGGGAAAATGAATTCTTTTTTTTTAATTGAAAAAAAAATTTTTTTAAGGTTTATTTATTTTTGAGAGGGGGAGAGGGGCAGAGAGAGAGGGAGACACAGAATCGGAAGCGGGCTCCAGGCTCCGAGCCGTCAGCAAAGAGCCCGACGCGGGGCTCGAACTCAAGGACCGTGAGATCGTGACCCGAGCCGAAGTCGGACGCTTAACCGACTGAGACACCCAGGCGCCCCAAAAAACTAACTCTTAAAAGGAAGTATGTGACACTAATCCATGTTGTGGGACTGTCGGGGAGTAAGTAAATAAGAAATCCTCACCCCCTCATCCTGCCCCCCTTTGCCTCCTGTCTGGCTAATTCAGATCCAGACTTCAAGTTCCAGGTCAAAGGCCATCTTGCACAGCGGGGCACAGAACTCAAGGGCCACAAGGAGCAGGCTGGGAACATAAATGTCCCAAACAAATGAGCCTAATTCACGAAGGAGGGTGACTGCCTGCTCGCAAGTATTGAATTTGGGGGCGCCTGGGTGGCTCCGTCGGTGAAGGGTCGACCGGCTCAGGTCATGATCCCACAGTCTGTGCGTTCGAGCCCCACATCGGGCTCTGTGCTGACAGCTCGGAGCCTGGAGCCTGCTTCGGATTCTGTGTCTCCCTCTCTCTCGCCCCTCCCTTGCTCATGCTCTGTCTCTGTCTCCCAAAAATAAACATTAAAAAAAATTTTTTAATAAATAAATAAACATTTAAAAAAAATTTTTTAAAAGAAAAACACTTACTATCTGGTTAAAGCTCGAAAGCATTAGGCTAAGCGGAAACAGTCATGAAAGACACCATATTGTACGATCCTATTTATCTGAAATGAAATGTCAGAATAGGCAAATCCCCAGAGACAGAAAGCAGAGTAGTAGTTTCCAAGGATGATGGGGGGGGGGGGGGAGTGAGGGATGGAACAATCTGGAAAGGAGCAGCCAAAGTCTATGGGGTTTCTCACTGGGATGATGACAGTGCCCTAAAAGTTGACTGTGGGGACGTTTTCACAATTCTATTAATATATGAAAAACCACCGAATGGTACGATTTAAGTTGGTGACTTATACGGAATGTGAGTTATATCTCAATAAAACCGTTTTCTTTAAGTCATCTCTACATGCCACGTGGGGCTTGAATCATGACCCCAAGATCAAGAATCACATGCTGGGGCGCCTGGGTGGCGCAGTCGGTTAAGCGTCCGACTTCAGCCAGGTCACGATCTCGCGGTCCGTGAGTTCGAGCCCCGCGTCGGGCTCTGGGCTGATGGCTCGGAGCCTGGAGCCCGTTTCCGATTCTGTGTCTCCCTCTCTCTCTGCCCCTCCCCCGTTCATGCTCTGTCTCTCTCTGTCCCAAAAATAAATAAACGTTAAAAAAAAATTAAAAAAAAAAAAAAAAGAATCACATGCTCTTCTGGGGCCCCTGGGTGGCTCAGTTGCTTGGGCGTCCGACTTCCGCTCAGGTCATGATCTCACGGTTCGTGGGTTCGAGCCCCGCGTCGGGCTCTGTGCTGACGGCTCGGAGCCTGGAGCCCGCTTGGGATTCTGTGTCTCCCTGTCTCTCTGCCCCTCCCCCGCTCATGCGCCATCTCTCTCTCTCTCTCAAAAATCAAATAAATAAAATAAAATAAAATAAAATAAAATAAGAAAATGTCAAACAGCAAAGACGTAATGGTAAACACCAAGTGATCTAGACACAGTTCTTCCTCCGCCAGCTCCCCTGGCACTTTCTCACCCGTTCCGGTGCCCCCAATCATTCGGGGTGCCTGTTACTTCTCTTAAGATGTACCTCAAACCTCCCCCCTTTGGATCGCGTCATCCAGCTGGAGCATCAGGCACATCTCACCCGGCCACCGTTCAGCTTGGAAGTGAAGAAGCAATGTTGTAATACAGTTATCCAGAATAGCCAACCCATAGGAATTTCTTTTATCTTTGGAACACTTTGCGTAATCTATTTTGCAAGAGACCCACTCGCCTAATTCCATTTTTCATTGGCAACTCTTCACACAAGTTCTCGGTCCCGGAAGAAAGTCTGGGACCCTGGCTACCCAGGGTGCTAGCAGAGGGAACAGGAAGCGAGACAGGAGAAAATAGAGATTCTCTGAACCAAGAGCCCTGAAGCACCGAGAGGAAGGGACCCTGTGTCCAGCTGGCGTCCGCTGGGGACCCTCACCGACCCATCAACTGGGGCCATCTACTGTTCATCAGTCCCCAGAACCAAGCAAAAGGAAGGACTCAACTGTCTCGTAAGGAGTCGGAGGCACGTAGGCAAAATCGTGCCCCACGGAAACTAAAACCATTTAAAATGGATACATATTGGGCGCCTGGGTGGCGCAGTCGGTTAAGCGTCCGACTTCAGCCAGGTCACGATCTCGCGGTCCGGGAGTTCAAGCCCCGCGTCGGGCTCTGGGCTGACGGCTCAGAGCCTGGAGCCTGTTTCCGATTCTGTGTCTCCCTCTCTCTCTGCCCCTCCCCCGTTCATGCTCTGTCTCTCTCTGTCCCAAAAATAAAAAAATAAATAAATAAAAAATAAAAACACGTTGGATAAAATGGATACATATCATAGGATTTCCCTCTGAGCGTCAGGGGGACGCTCCAGGGCGCTCACCGTTCTTGGCTACATCAGGAACATTCACGCTGCTGCCCGCATCCGGAATGTTCTCGCCTCTACTTTGCAAAGCTCTGCCCATCCTTCAGTGCCAGCTTCACCTCTGGGAGGCTTCCTCTGATCCCCCCAGGCAAAGCTCCCCACTCCTTTCGGACCTCCCCTAGCAGGCCGTTCATACCTACCCCACTGGGATATTGGCGGCCCTTCTCATTCGTTTACTCCAGTGGGTCAGCGGCTTCCAGAGGGTAGCGGCTGTGTTTTAGTTACCACTGTATCCAAGGCAGGAAGGGCTGGCACAGGGCCGGCCACACCTCCCGCTGTGCACGATTGAATGACTACTTTTTAGAAATCCCAGAACGAATGCAAAGGCGCAAGTATATTGCACGGCCCTCTTAGTATACTGAAGAGCATTACTGATTTTCAAAGACTTTTTCTTGCCGTGATGTCTAGTCTAAGCAAAATTGAGAGGGTGGCCCCGAGATGTCCCATGTACCGCCTGCCCCTACAGATGCATCACCTCCTCCGTGATCAACATCCCCCAGCAGGCTGGTACAACCTGTTAACGCTTGGCGGACCTACACGGGCACCTCAGAATCACCCGGAGCCCGGAGCTTATCTTAGGGTTCGCTCCTGGTGGTGCGTGTTTTCTGGGTTTGGACAGATGCGTGACATACGTCCGTCATTGTGATATTACACAGAATATTTTCACCGCCTTAAAAACACACTGGGCTCCACATCTTTTTTTTTTTTCTTTTAAATTGTTTTTTTTCAACGTTTATTTATTTATAGGACAGAGAGAGACAGAGCATGAACGGGGGAGGGGCAGAGAGAGAGAGGGAGACACAGAATCAGAAACAGGCTCCAGGCTCTGAGCCATCAGCCCAGAGCCCGACGCGGGGCTCGAACTCCCGGACCGCGAGATCGTGACCTGGCTGAAGTCGGACGCTTAACCGACTGCGCCACCCAGGCGCCCCATGGGCTCCACATCTTTATCTGCCTTCCCCCATCCCCTGTCAACCATGGATTTTTTTTTTTAATTGTCTCCATAGTTTCGCTTTTTCCATATCACATAGTTGGAATCACAGCGTAGGCAGCATTTCCAGATGCTGTCACTCGTAACTGATACGCATTTATGGTCCCTCCATGGCTTTTCATGGCTTGATAGCTCATCTCTCTCTCTCTCTTTTTTTTTTTTAATTTATTTATTTTTATTTTATTTATTTTTTTTTAACATTTATTTATTTTTGAGACAGAGAGAGACAGAGCATGAACGGGGGAGGGGCAGAGAGAGAGGGAGACACAGACTCGGAAGCAGGCTCTGGGCTCCGCCGAGCCATGAGCCCAGAGCCCGACGTGGGGCTCGAACTCACAGACAGCGAGATTGTGACCTGAGCCGAAGTCAGACGCCCAACCAACTGAGCCACCCAGGCGCCCCTATTTATTTTTATTTTAGAAAGAGAGAGCACGAGCAGGGGAGAGGGACAGAGGGAGAGAGAGAGAGAGAGAGAGAGAGAGAGAGAGAGTCTTAAGCAGGCTTCACGCTCAGCGTGGAGCCTGACTGGGGCTCAATCCCACCATCCTGGGATCACGACCTGAGTCAAAAATCAAGCGTCAGGCAGGACGTTCAACCCACTGAGCCACCGGGGTGCTCCTATAGCTCATTTCTGTTGAATGCTAATAACATTCCGTTGTCTGGAGGTACCGCAGTTTCTTTAACTCTTCATCTACTAAAGAACAACACTGGCTGCTTCCAAGTATTGGCGATTATAAATAAAGCCGCTATAAACGTGTGTGTGCAGCTTTTTGTACGGACGGAGGCGCGCGTTCACTTGGATAAATACCCAGGAACGAATTTCTGGTTCATATACTAAGAGTGTATATCACAGCACGTTTGGAAACTTGTCATTTCTTTTTTTTTTTTTTTTTAATTTTTTTTCAACGTTTATTTATTTTTGGGACAGAGAGAGACAGAGCATGAACGGGGGAGGGGCAGAGAGAGAGGGAGACACAGAATCGGAAACAGGCTCCAGGCTCCGAGCCATCAGCCCAGAGCCTGACGCGGGGCTCGAACTCCCGGACCGCGAGATCGTGACCTGGCTGAAGTCGGACGCTTAACCGACTGCGCCACCCAGGCGCCCCGGAAACTTGTCATTTCTGCATTTGACAAAACTAGGAATCCTCAAGCGGCCTGTGGCCCTCTTGACCTACAACAGACCCTGCGCGCACATCCAAGTCCCACATAGAGAGTATTCAGGAAATAACCGCTGATAACTTGCTACTTTGTTGCCAAATTCCTTTAAGAGGGACCGGTGCCAGGAGTTGGTGGTTTTTTCTAGGAGACAAAGGTGATACCATTTCCACTTCCTTTCCAGCCCTAGATGACAGGATGCCGTGTGCCTGTAATAATCCCATAAGTCATGTCTCTGCCTACTGACTCCACATAGCCGTGGTCTCTTCCCAGCATATTGCTCTCGTGGCCACTGATCACCTATAAACCCCAGGCGGAAAGTATTCCTGTTCCGGGCACCTTGTGGCACAGTGGGGAAGGGATTGCGTTCTGCTTTTTTTGCTAACCTAGGAGCCTTAGGAAAGACCCTTCCCTTCTCCAAGGGCACAATTTCTTCATGATAAAACAGAGATCGTGGGGCGCCTGGGTGGCTCAGTCGGCGGAGTTGCCGACTTCGGCTCCGGTCACGATCTCGCGGTCCGTGGGTTTGAGCCCCGCGTCGGGCTCTGGGCTGACGGCTCGGAGCCTGGAGCCGGCTTCGGATTCTGTGTCTCCCTCTCTCTCTGCCCCTCCCCCATCGTGCCCTGTCTCTCTCTGCCTTTCAAAAATGAATAAATGTTAAATAAAAAAAAATTAAAAAATAAAATAAAACAGAGACCATAATAGCACGTGTTCTCTTCACTTTGCAAGGATACTTGGAGCATTAAATTCAAGAATAGATTTGGAAATGTTCATAAACTGTCCAAAGACCATGCCAACGTACGAGTTTTGCTATCAGCTTCTTCTTTATAAGTGGATTAGCCAGGCTTGGCACGGAGAATAGTTCCATCTACGTGCAGAATAAAACATTTGACACAGAATAGATTCACCACCATACGAAGCAAGAGCTTCGTAGAGCTGCTTTGTAGAGCCTGCTTGGGATTCTCTCTCCCTCTCTCTCTGCCCCTCCCCCACTGGCTCTCTATCTCTCTCTCTCACAACAAATAAAAATAAAACTTAAAAAATAATAATAAGGGGCGCCTGGGTGGCGCAGTCGGTTAAGCGTCCGACTTCAGCCAGGTCACGATCTCGCGGTCCGGGAGTTCGAGCCCCGCGTCAGGCTCTGGGCTGATGGCTCGGAGCCTGGAGCCTGTTTCCGATTCTGTGTCTCCCTCTCTCTCTGCCCCTCCCCCGTTCATGCTCTGTCTCTCTCTGTCCCAAAAATAAATAAAAAACGTTGAAAAAAAATTTAAAAAAAATAATAATAATACTAGCTAACATGTACTGAAAGTGTATTACGCGCCAGGCCCTGATCTAAACATTTTACCGACGCGAACTCAACAGAGAGGGTGAGCAATTCGCTCAGACACACAGCTGGAGAGGGGCAGAGCCAGACTTTGAGTCCCTAAATTCTGATTGGTTTAACCAACTCCCCAACATAGCGCTGATCATGTGAATCAATTTCAGTTGGGTTTTCGCCCGACAATGGTTCTCAGACGCCCCCCCCCCCGCCGCTGGTACCCACTCGAGACCCCAGCGTCCTCCTGAGGGACTTCTAAACAAGCCCACGAAATGGATATTTTTTTCAAAGTCCTTAGATGAGGAAGCTGAGTCCAGTGGACCTGACCCCAAATTGTTCACAGCTGTGAAGCAGTCAGACTGAGACTCAAAGCAAGGTGTCCCGTGGGGCCACAGTCTTTCCCCGCCTTACGTGGCTCCCCCATCCCAGAGACAGCGGTCAAGTTTCCCTGGCCGTCCATAGATTTGTTCAACCCTCGGTGAGAAGCCACTCTAAACTCTCATTTCCTGGGACAGAGCAGAGATCACTTCCACTTTCCCGAAAGCTTGAAGGACTTTTCAACAAAAAAGAAAAAAAATTTCGAAACACCCTGTGTTTGATGCATCTGATGTGGTGCATTTAATGAGTAAAAAAATTTTGTTCACAGTGGTAGCTAAAAGCTACCGTACATAAAAGGATAGAGACTCTCATGGTATTTGCTGGTTCGAGATTGCCAAAGGACTGGAGACGTGTTAAACCATCGACAGTATGGGAACCGCAGCAGCCAAAAATGACAACTAAAAATCAGACTCGTGACTGGACCTTGTGTCCCTTTGGAAGAGGGTCTAGGTGACATATATCCCAAGGAAGCCTGGTGAGAGATGCTAGGCACATGGGCACAGTCCCCACGGGTAACATGAAAACAAGACCTTTGTTCAGGGCGCCTGGGTGGCTCAGTTGGGTAAGCATCCCACTTCGGCTCAGGTCATGATCTCATGGCTTGTGGGTTCAAGACATGTATTGGGCTCTGTGCTGGCGGCTCAGAGCCTGGAGCCTGCTTTAGATTCTGTGTCTCCTTCTCTCTCTGCCCCTCCCCTGCTCGTTCTCTCTCTCTCTCTCTCTCTCTCTCTCTCTCAAAAATAAGTAAACATAGAGAAGAGAAAAAAAGAAAGAAAGAAAAAGAAAGAAAGAAAGAAAGAAAGAAAGAAAGAAAAAAGAAAGAAAGAAGAGAAGAGAAAGAAAGAAGGAAGGAAGAGAAAGAAATAAAAAAGGAAGGAAGGAAGGAAGGAAGGAAGGAAGGAAGGAAAAGAAAGAAAAAGAAAGAAAGAAAGAAAAAAGGAAGAGAAAGAAAGAAAGAAAGAAAGAAAGAAAGAGAAAGAAAGAAAGAAAGAAAGAAAGAAAGAAAGAAAGAAAGGGAAAGAAAGAAGGAATAGAAAAGAAGGAGGAAGACCTTTGTCTATGTTGCATTCTCCCTAAGACGGGGCCGGGGGCTCATGGTGTTGGACCCGCTTCCCTAGAATGACACAAAGACTCCACTAACCCCACCGGAACGTAAGCTCCGTAACATCCAAGTCTCTGTTTCTCTTGTTTACTTCCGGGTCCTCAGCACCTAGAAGAGCTCCTGACACGAAAGAGCTTCTCGCGATGGTGTCGTGGACTTGCTAAGAAACCAGCCCGAGAGAGAAATGTCGACATCGGGCGTCGGGTCAGCCCCTGGTGCACCTGCCGCAGAGGAGACCCGATCTGCGACATCAGCCGCCCCGGGCTGGGGTAGCCCCCAACTCCAGCTTCTGCGCCTTTCTGCCAGACCTCCGGCTGCTGGGCGGGGTGACCTGTGGCCTCAGGGGGAGACTTTCTCAGGGGGAGACTGCTATTGGTCCCCCCAAAAGGCATTCAGGGAAATAAGAAGAATCCCCTTTTTGAGGGGACGAATAGTAGTCAGGTTAGATGTTGTTTTTATCCTGGGATTAACACATGAGAAAGAAAGCATTTGCACCCTGAAACATTCTGTACCATAAGCATAGAGAAGACGGATGGATGATTGATTGATTGATCGATGATCGATGATAGATAGATAGATAGATAGATAAGATAGAATTATATAGGATTCATATAAGCACACATATATGTGTGTTTACATGTGTGTATATGGATATTTATGTTCATCAAGATACATACAGGGGCCCCTGGGTGGCTCAGTCGGTTAAGCATCCGACTTTGGCTCAGGTCTTGATCTCACAGTTCGTGAGTTTCAGCCCCTTGTCGGGCTCTGTGCTGACAGCTCGGAGCCCGGAGCCTGCTTCGGACTCTGTGTCTCCCTCTCCCTCTGCCCCTCCCCTGCTGGCACTCTGTCACTCCCTGTCTCAAACATAAACATAAAATAAAATTAAAACAAACAAAAAGATACATACAATGCTGCCTTCTCTCCCTCAAATCCAGTTTGCTGTTCTGTTGTCTTGTTTCTGGCCTCCTTCCTCCCGATGACACAGAAAACTTGTATGCAAAGAAATGGAAATCCCTGTCCTTTATTTGGATGGCCGCCCGCAAAATACAGGCTTTGCTCCGCGGAACTGAAACATGACGCACGGACAGATCTCAGACCGCATGAGATGTGTTCTGGGCTGAACTGCGTCCCAAATAAAGACAAAATGTTGGAAGCCCTAACCCCCAGCACCTGCGTGGGTGACCCTTGTTTGCAAACAGAGTCTTTTACAGAGGTAATCAAGTTAAAATGAGGTCATCGGGGTGGGCCTGAATCCCAAATGACCCGACTTTTAAGCCACCCGGTTTGCGATACTTTGTTGCAACAGGTCCGGGAAACTAACGCGGACAGACACCAGCTAAAGCAGAAAACGCCGGGTCATCAGAACTCGATTTTTTCTCGATTTCTCTAAGCTGAGCTCTCCTCAGTCTGGGCTCCACTCCCAGGCAAGCTGTCGCTACATGGTAACTCTCAGACACGACAGACCTACAACTCTCCTGGGTCAAGCCCTCTGGGAGGAGAGCTTCTTTTCTAAGGAATTCTAACAAAAGACCTAGAAGCCAGTGTCAGTGACTTAAATCTTGGGCGTAGGGCTGGCCTCCACCCACTACCCCAGGGTCTGAAAGTACGATGAGGATTTTTTCCCCCCCAGGGAAAACCAGAGTTCTAATCTCCCCGCTCCCCACCACCCCTCCCACAAAAAAGGAGACATGGGTACAAAATGCCAAGCATGGGAAGGTATCTGCAGAGGTGGGTGGGTCTCTGAACCCCAGGAAGGGGGTAATAAATAATTTCATCCAAACTGGAAAACCTAATGCCTGATGCTGTGACCTTCTGTAACAGACACATGGAAATTTCATTACAAATGGACATGTAAAAAAAAAAACAAAAAACAAAACCCACTACAATGGTCCTTTTATGAAGCTAGCACTAGATGTCTCTTAAAGATGTTTTTCTGTTCCTTCAGGGAACTTCTCACCAGGCTGGCCCAGTGCAAAGAGAACTGTGCTTTTTCTAAAGGGGGCTGTAATGGGCATGAAGTCACCCTATTTTGAAATCGGGATTCTTCAACAGCCAAATGTGCTTAAATCCAAAAGGCTCCCTCCCTGAATGAGATCACGGACGGAGTGAATACTTACAGCGGAGTCGGTGAGCTTTCGGAAAAAGCAGCATTCTAAAATGACAGATTCGAGGGGCGCCTGGGTGGCTCGGTCGGTTGAGCGTCCGACTTCGGCTCAGATCACGATCTCGCGGTCCGTGAGTTCGAGCCCCGCGTCGGGCTCTGTGCTGATGGCTCGGAGCCCGGAACCTGCTTTGGATTCTGGGTCTCCCTCTCTCTCTCTGCCCCTCTCCGACTTGTGCTCTGTCTCTCTCTCTCTCTCTCTCTCTCTCTCTCAAAAATAAATAAACCTTAAAAATTTGTTTTAGGGGCGCCTGGGTGGCGCAGTCGGTTAAGCGTCCGACTTCAGCCAGGTCATGATCTCGCGGTCCGTGAGTTCGAGCCCCGCGTCGGGCTCTGGGCTGATGGCTCAGAGCCTGGAGCCTGGTTCCGATTCTGTGTCTCCCTCTCTCTCTGCCCCTCCCCCGTTCATGCTCTGTCTCTCTCTGTCCCAAAAATAAATAAACGTTGAAAAAACAAAAATTTAAAAAAAAAATTTGTTTTAAATAACAGATTCAACACCTGCAGCTCCCTCTGAAATTCTGAATCATTCGAAGAGGTCTGCTGCCTGGATGCAGACACAAAGGACACAGTCCCTTTGTTGGCTTTAAACCAGAGGCAAAGGTGATGGCCACACGTGAGAGCTTGAGTGGATATCCACCACCTCAAAATCATCAGTGACGCTTTATTTGCTGATTTGTCCACCCATCGACAGATATTTTTTTGAGCGCTGTGGTCAAGGACGAGAAACAAGAATCAGCAAAAGCGGGCCCCGTTCTACGTTCGGGGAGCGTGGGGCCTCTCCTGGTTTGCGGTTTGTACAGCCCGCAGACTGGCCCCAATCACAAATTAACATCCAAGTGCAAGGTGCTTGAAGCATAAACGCGGAGAGGTGATCCAGGGTTAGAGAAGGCTTCTCTAAAGACGTAGTAATTCAACTGAAGGTTACGGGATTGAGTAGAAGCCACCCGGTGAAGAGAACGGAGAAAGAATCATTCCAGGGGAAGGGACAGAATGTGCAAAGGTTAGTCGTGAAAAAGAGTGACCCTGGACATGCCTCAAATACACAAGGGGGTGCAGCGGGAAATGGGCCGGAAGAGTTGGCAGGGACAGATATTGAAGAGAAGCCATATGGAAAGAAAAAAAAAAAAAAAGGTTTGTCTTCATCCTAAAAAGAATAGGAAGGCATAAGGTTTTAAGCAGGAACTGATACTCTCAGATTTGTGGAGGGTTTTTTTTTAATGTTTATTTTTGAGAGAGGAAGAGAGACAGAGCATGAATGGGAGAGGGGCAGAGAGAGAGGGAGACACAGAATCGGAAACAGGCTCCAGGCTCCGAGCCGTCAGCACAGAGCCCGACGCGGGGCTCGAACTCACGGACCGCGAGATCATGACCTGAGCCGAAGCCGGATGCTCAACCGACTGAGCCACTAGGCGCCCCACAGGTTTGTGTTTTGAAGTCACGATAGACGCCACGCAGAAGAGAATGGAAACGTCAAGACAGAGGCAGGTAGACCGCGAGGAGGCTGCCGTAGTGGTCCTTGTGATGGTGACGAACAGGAAGGGTGGTGGAGACGAAAAGAGTGAATTCAGAACCGTTCAGGAGGTCAAGGCCGCACATCTTGCTGATGAATGACACGCAGAATTGAGTGTGGGAAGGGATCAAGTCAACTCCCGGATTCCTGGGTTTTAGGGAGAAGTTAGCTGGTGAGCGTTGGTGCTGGTGTTTTAATCCTTAGACTTTATTTAATTTTTTTTTGACAGTGGTGTTAGTTTTACAGAAGAGCGGAGAAGAAAGTACGATGAGCTCCAGTACTTTCCTTCTCCCAGTCGGCACTAGTGTGCTACATTTGTTACAACTGATGAATCAATACGGGAACAGTATTATTAACTAAGGTCCATAGTTGGCCATACGGCTCACTCTTTGGGTTGTCGATTTCGAGAGGTTTTGACAAACGTGTAATGTCACGTATCCACCATTGCAATGCTGCAGAAGAGTTTTGCTGCCCTAAAGGTACCCTGTGTTTCAACTATTCACCCTCCTTCTCGTTCCTCAAACTCCTGCCAACCACTGACCTCTTTGTTGCCTCCAGTGTTGTCTTTTTCTAGAATATCAGATCGTTGGAGTCATACTTCGTGTAGCCTTTTCTGACCAGCTTCGTTCACTTAGTAAGGTGCATGTCAGTTTCCTCCGTGTCTTTTCGTAGCTTGATAGCTCATTTCTTCTTATCGCTGAATAATATTCCATTCTCTGGAGCGAGTCACATCTCAGGGTTTAATCCCCATACTTCCTGGGGTTAAGCATGTGTTTCATCAGGATTCGTTGACTAGGTGAATTAAATGTCTAATGTGTTGTGTGGTGGCATTTATGTAAATAGCCACATGATAAGTTCACTGACTGATTCATTTTGAATCAACACAATTCAATACATTTTGAATTTCATGATTGGCTGTAATGTGTTAGGCACTATTCTTGGTGCTGTGAACAAAACAGACTAAGATCCTCCTGGACCTTGTATCTTAGGAGGAAGAAATAATGAATAAAAGCCAAACATAACACATAAATTATATAGGATGCTAAAAGGATTCTCAAGGCCTAGGAGCAAAGAAAACGTAAAGCAAGGTGAGTGAAGTGTCCAGTTCATGGTTAAATGGAAGGCCATGGCATGCTTTGGTCAGTGACATTTAAACAAAGATTGAAGGACCGGAAGGAATAGCCTTGTGGCTATCGGGGAAGAGCATTCCAGGAAGAAAGAACAGCCAGTGCAAAGGTCCTGAGGTAGGGAAGTTCTTGGAAAGTTCAAAAAACAGCCAGGAGGGGGCGCCTGGGTGGCTTAGTTGGTTAAGCGCCCCACTTCGGCTCAGGTCATGATCTCACGGTTCGTGGGTTCAAGCCCCGCTGTCAGCACAGAGCCTGGCGCCTGCTTCGGATTCTGTGTCTCCCTGTCTCTCTCTCTCTCTGCCCCTCCTTCCCCAAAATAAAAATAAATATTTAAAAATTAAAAAAAAAAATCAAAAAACAGCCCAGAGACCAGACAGCTGGAGCAGAGAAAGTGAGGGAGAAAACAGTAAGAGATGAGGTCCGGGGTGGGGGTGGGGAGGGCCCACAGTTCGGTGTGGGAGGTGTCGCGTTGGAGATGCCCCTAGGGAGCTAATGAATAGAGATGTCAGGTAGGCAAATGGAGGGGTCTGGGCAGGAGATTCAGTTGGGAGTCTTAGTAGATAGAAGATACTCAAAGCTGTGACAATGAGTGAGATCACCAAGCGAGTGTAGACGGAAAAGAGAACCCAGACGCAGCCGTGAGATCCTCCGACCATTACCCCTTATACCTCCACTGCTACACCCTGTGCCCAAACCCATTATCATCTGCATCTCGACAGCCCCCAACCAGCCCCCCAGGCTCCTCCGCGCTTGCCCACCTTCCGCCGACCCTCCACACAGTCGCGAGGGTGGGGGTCCCGTTGAAGCCAGGTCCTGCCACTCCTCCGCTCAAAAACGCTGCCATGGAGAACAACCAAAATAACCATCAATGGGCAAATGGGTAAACAAAATACGGTGTATCCCCATACGACGGCATATTTCCCAGAAATAAAAAAGACCGAAGCGTGGGTACGTCTTACAACATGGATCGAACCCTGAAAACATTGTGCTAAGTGAAAGAAAGCCCTTCAGAAAAGATCCCAGGTTATGTGTTGCATGTATATAACATGGCCAGGACAGACAAATCCATAGGGACAGACAAATCTCCGTGGACGGATGGCTGCGAGGGGTTGGAGGGAGGGAGAGAGGGAGGAATGGGGGGTGATTGCCAGCAGAGAAGGGGGTTCCGAAATTACATGGGGCGATGGTTCCATAACCCTGAATCCGCCGAACACCATCGAATGGTAACATTTAAGTGAGTGAATTGTATGGCACGTCAATTACAGTTCCACATGGCTATTTACAAACCCTGCCTCATACAGATGCCACGTCGTTCAAGGTCCCCGATCCCAGCTTGCACAATCTCCTTTCTGGTCTCTTCACCTCTTACCCTCCTCCCCTGACCCTCTGGCCCCAGCCGTCTTGCTGTTCCTCATATACGTAACCCCAGCTCTTTGTAGCCGTCATTCCTTCACCCCCTCACCCCACGCAGGTCCTCATCAGACGTCACCTCGTCAGCTTGCCAGCGAGGCTCTCCTTGGACCCCGCACCTGCCTATGGTGGCAGGACTCTCCACTCCCTTTACCGATGGTCTTGCTTCCTTGTTCCTCGTTTTCCTTCTCACCACCTAGCCCGCTACATCCTTACCCCCATTGTGTCCCAGCTGGAAGGGGAGCTCCCACGGACGGTGGGGATTAGCGTTGGTTTTCTTCACTGCTGAACGCACGGGACTTAGCACGCAGCTTGGCCCCCTGAAGGTAGTCAATAAACATATCTATCTGCAGTCAAGAAATGATTGTCTCCGTGTGTCGCCTTATGTGTGCCTTCAGATTTCTTTCCTGGGGTGTGTTCCCCCCTGCAAGCTTTCTACGATGGATAAGCATTACTTACAAAGGAATAAAAGAAAGTTAATAAGGAAAACAAAAAAAATCTTGCCACTGCTCTCACTGCCCCGGGGATGAAATCCTCAAGTCCTTAGCAGATCCTGGCTTTTCTAAAAGCCAAACTCCCCACCCTTCCTTGCGTCCTGTGAGCCAGAATGAGTCCTGTGTGGCTCTGGAACCCCCTGATGAAAGTAAATGTTTTCGGGAGGGGGCGGCGGGGAGAGGCAAATGGTTATACAGGTTGTGTCTTGTTTGTTTTGCTAAGAGCCTTCAATATCCTTCTGACCTGGAGGAAATCTAACAAGCCCATAGAGCCAGCAACGTTCCCTGATGCACATGAGCTACGAGCCCTTTTCTGGTGGCTCGTCTGGAAGGATTAGAGTTCCCTGGAACGAGTCTAAGGAGCACCACCCTAGTCAAACAGGACTCGTGGCGATCCAGAAGCATCTCATGCTCTCCCCGGATGACGCTGACAGAATCCTCAACCCTTCCCTGGCTGCCGAGACCCCACTGTTGCTTCAGAACCCAGTCCAACAACGTAGCTACCTATCAAGTTTTCCCCCATCGCCTGCTCTGGATTAACATCTCACGCCCCTGTGTTTCTACAGACCTTTATTTACATGATGAAAACTCGTGTTATAGTCATCGCTTGAGCTCTAAGCAACTGTCTCAGCGTCTGTCTCCAGCACCAGACCGTGAGCCCCTGGAAAGGCAGCGGCGATGCCCACGCCCCCACCCCGCCCCCCACCTGGATTTTCCAAGGGCCCAGCACGGCTCCAGGCTCTGGGAGTGTTTGTGCTCCGGGAACTGAGTCTCTGGAGGCAGCTGGGCCTCCCAGATGGCCGGTGGATCAGTGGGAAGCAGGTTGGAGGGGACCACCGCATGTCGGTCTTCTCCACCCTCCCTTCTGGGTGCCTCCAGCACCCCAGGGGTGAGTGTCCCAGAAATGGTTTTCTTAGCTCATCTCTCTTTCCTCGTCTTTGGAATTGCTTTAAAAGGCCGGGGGAGGGGAGTCAGCCCAGTTTTACCGAGACACAATTGACGTATAATGTTGTATTCGTTTCAGGTGTAAGACACAACGATTCGATATTTGCATGTGTTGTGAAATGGTCACAATAAGCCCAGGTAACGTCACAATGTTTTTTTTTTTCTTCTGCTGAGAATTTTTAAGATCTACTCCCTTGGCAACTTGCAAACGTACATGACGCTATGGTTCGTTATGGTCACCATGCAGTAGGTGACATCCCGGGACTTATTATCTTGTAACTGGAACTTTGTACTTCTTAATCCCCTTCATCCGTTTCTCCCAATCCCTACCCCCAACCTCTGATAACCGCCAATCTGTTCTCTGTATTTATGAATTCATTTTTTTTAACATTTATTCAGTTTTTGGGAGACAGAGACAGAGCGTGAGTGGGGGAGGGGCAGAGAGAGAGGGAGACACGGAATCCAAAGCAGGCTCCAGGCTCTGAGTTGTCGGCACAGAGCCCGACACAGGGCTCAAACTCATGGACCAGGAGATCATGACCTGAGCCGAAGTCTGATGCTTAACCGACTGAGCCACCCAAGTGCCCCATAATGTTTATTTATTTTTGAGGGGTGGGGGGGAGGGAGGGAGGGAAGGAGAGAGGGAGGGGGAGGAGACAAAACTTGAGGGGAGGAGGGTCAGAGAGAGGGAGACACAGAATCTGAAACAGGCTCCAGGCTCCGAGCTGTCAGCACAGAGCCCGACGCGGGGCTCGAACTCACGGACCTCGAGATCATGACCTGAGCCAAAGTCAGACACTTAACCGACTAAGCCACCCAGGTCCCCACTGAGTTCATTTTTCTTAGATTCCACATGTGAAATCATGCAGTTTTTGCCTTTCTCTGACTTATTTCATTTAGCATAATGCCCTCAAGGTCCATTCATCTGTCCCAGATGGCAGGATTACCTTTTTTCTGACTGAATAATACTCCACAACTTTATCCATTCATCCACCGATGGACACTTAAGTTGTTTCCATATCTTGGCCATTGTAATAATGCTTCAGTGAACTCAGACGTGCAGAAATCTTTTCGAGTCAGTGTTTTCATTTCCTTCGGATAAATGCCCAGCAGTGGAATTGCTGCATCGTGCGGTAGTTCCATTTTTTTTTTAAGTTTATTTATTTTGAGAGAGAGAGAGAGAGCATGAGCGGGAGAGGGGCTGAGAGAGAGGGAGGGAGAGAGAAAGCATCCCAAGCAGGTTCCACGCTGTTAACCTCGGAGCCTGAGGCGGGGCTCGAACTCGCCGGTGAGATCGTGAGTTGAACCAAAACCGAGAGTCGGGTGCTTGACCGACTGAGCCACCCAGGTGCCCCCGGGGGTTCCATTTTTAACTTTTTGAGGACCCTCTCCACACTCTTTCCTGTAGTGGCTGCACCAGTTTACATTTCCACGTATGGTGCACAAGGGTTCCCCTTTCTCCACACCCTGGCCAACACTTGCCTTTTGTTCTTCCTGATATTGGCCATTCTTACCCGTGGGGGGCGAGATCTCTCGTTGTGGTTTTGCTTCGCATCTCCCTGAGGACAAGTGATGCACTTTTTCGTGTACCTTTTGTCCATTCATATTAAAAGGGCTGTTTTGGGGGCACCTGGGTGGCTCAGTTGGTTAAGCGGCTGACTTCAGGTCAGGTCATGATCTCACGGTTCATGAGTTCGAGCCCCACATCGGGCTCTGCGCTGACAGCTCGGAGCCTGGAGCTTGCTTTTGGATTCTGTGTCTCCCTCTCTCTCTGTCCCTCCCCTACTCATGCTCTGTCTCTCTTCCTCAAAATTGAATAAACGTTAAAAAGTTTAAAAAATAATAATAAATAAAAGGGCTGTTTTTCAGTCGGAGGATCTGGCTTCTGGAATCAACCTGGTCGGGCTAGAATGGTGTCCTACTGAGCCTTGACATCTTCTACCAAAGTATTAGCGAGCAAAGGAGCTGCTTAGAACATTAAACACTACCTGCTTGGCCGGGGGAGGATTGATCTGCCGGGGAGAACGCTGGGCCGGGAGCCAGGAATCTTCCATTTGTGTCTGAACGTCTCTAATATTGTAAGGGTTTGGGTCAATCACTTAACTCTTCTGAGACTCTATCTCCTCAACACCAAAATGGAAGGGTCTCGGAGATCCTTAACAGCTCTAAAACTAAAGATCAACTTAAAAGGAATAGCCCTCGGGGTATAAATTTGTTGAGAACTTTCTTTTTTTTTTCACATTTATTTATTTTTGAGAGAGAGAGAGAGAGAGAGAGCACAAGTGGGGGAGGGGTGGAGAGAGAAGGAGACACAGAATCCCAAGCAGGCTCCAGGCTCTGAGTTGTCAGCCCAGAGCCCGACGCGGGGCTCGAACTCACGAACCGCGAGATCCTGACCTGAGCCGAGGTCGGGCGCTTAACCGACGGAGCCACCCAGGCGCCCCGAGAACTTTCTTTTGAAACAGTCTAGTGACCATATAGCGGTGTCTCGTGTGGTAAAGCCCCATGGTCTCCACCGCCATCAACAAGAAAAGGCAGACAGGATTTTCAACCGTGGCCCTTCCTCGATGGTCTTTGAGGACACGTGCAGTAATCTAGCTGGGCAGGACATTGGCGATCAGGTTGGAGAGAGCTTGAGGGTGCCTCACGCACGCCACCCCCCCCCAACATAGCCTCCCTGTGATTAGACCCTACCCAGAGAACCCGTTCATAAGGCCAACTTAAAAACACGGGGCCCTCACGTCCCACCAGGACCCTCTCTCCATCCCGGCATCTTGTCCTGATTTAGTTTGGAAAAAATGGTCACCAGAACGATGGCTGTGTTTCTCCTGCAGGCGAAACGTTCATGGGGAGAATGAGTCAATTCCTCCGGGCCTTTCGGGAGCCTCTGAGCAGAGGGAGGAGGACAGGGAAGTGGAAACAAACAGAAATCCTAGAGAGACAACCCCCGAGCGTTTGTCATGGGGCCATTCGCGGGACCCTCCCTAGAGTGGTGAAGGGCCATTGATCTGGCTGGGGGAGGGAATGGCCCCGAATGGGTGACATCTCCAGCAAGGGAAGGCACAGAGGTCTGTGCTGGCTGAGATAAGAGGCTTCTCAGGAAGTCTGAGTCACCTTGGGCTGACTCTCAAAGCTTGAAGACCTCCCAGCAGCTCAGCCTGGAGACAAGGCCAAGGCCTCCTCCCAGCCTGGGGGCCCTGGGAGTCAGCATTTCCTGTTGGCGTCCTTTGACCTGGGCGGCCACCACCCCTGGGAATTTTCCGGCCACCCTCTCCCGTGCACTGTGAGCCTACCGTGAACGGGTCCTTGTCCCTCTGCTCATCTTGCGTTTGTTTCCTCTGGAATGTTCCAAGCCCCTAGTATCGCCCTGTGCCAGGAATCTGAACATTCCAGGGTGGGAGAGGCTTCAAGTTACTCACTCCTTCATGTGATTTCCCAACGGAGGATCCAGAGACCTGAATTCTGGCCCGGGCCCACGAACTACTAACAGTCACGGTCAAGGCCTCTCCCGAAACCTCAGTGTCCTCATATACCTAATGGGAAGCGAGGACTTCGTCGGAACGATTGGGGGAAAGCAGGCTTTCTGGAACCGGAATCACGTGAGGACCTTCATGCTTCCTGCAAAGGATTTCTGGCTGATCTCTGCCATTCCATCATTAGCTGGAAGAAGTTTAAGCTGTTATCGTTCAGGTATTCCTTCGTGTAAGTGAAGGATCCAAGCAGATTTCTGAGGGAAACACACCCAACGGTTAGGGTTAGGGTTAGGGTTAGCCGCTGGTTCCTTCTGGGGGACGGAGCGAGCCTGGGGAAGAAGATTCCGTTCCACACATTTCTTAGGACGTGGCCCCCATGGCAGAGATTGTGGCCCAAAGGAATATGTGTTCGAGGAACTCAGTCATCGGAAGTCAACCAATCCCACCCTTGACCTTCCACCCTTGATCGTGCAACACCATGATTTCAGGGTCTCAACCCAAGTTTCTAAAGCCAGGAGTTGTGCCTGGTATCTTAACCCGATAGCTCACGTTGATGGGCGAGCCACTCAACCCCTCGGGTCTCAGTCTCCTCGGCTGTCAAATGGGAATGAGAAAAGGACAATGAGGAACAAAGGAGACTATATATACAGCGCCTGGCCACGTAAGCGTGCAAAACAGTAATAGTCATAATAAGGCCACCCAGACGTCCCAGTGACGTCTTCTCCCGGAACCACAGTTGAGCCATCCTCCTAACCGACACTCTATACCCTTCTGTGAGATGTTTCAAAACTGGAGGCAATATAAAATCTTTTTTGGGGCGCCTGGGTGGCTCCGTCGGTTGAGCGTCCGACTTCAGCTCAGGTCGCGATCTCGCGGTCCGTGAGTTCGAGCCCCGCTTCGGGCTCTGGGCTGATGACTCAGAGCCTGGAGCCTGCTTCCGATTCTGTGTCTCCCTCTCTCTCTCTGCCCCTCCCCCATTCATGCTCTGTCTCTCTCTGTCTCAAAAATAAATAAATGTTAAAAAAAAAAATTTTTTTTTTAAATAAAATCTTTTTTTTTTTTTGAGAGAACCAGTGGGGAGGGACAGAGGGAGGGGAAAGGCGGATCCAAAGCGGGCTCTGCGCTGACCGCAGCGAGCCCGACGCAGGTCTTGAACTCAAGAACCACGAGATCGTGACCCGAGCCGAAGTCAGATGATTAGCCGACTGAGCCACCCAGGCGCCCCAGTGTAAAATCATTCTTTTTTTTTTTTTAAGCAATTTATTTATTTATTTACGTTTATTTATTACTGAGAGACAGAGAGAGACAGAGCATAAGCAGGGGAGGGGCAGAAAGAGAGAGGGGAGACACAGAATCCGAAGCAGGCTCCGGGCTCTGAGCTGGCAGCATGGAGCCCGACACGGGGCTCGAACCCACAAACCGTGAGGTCGTGACCTGAGCCGGTCAGACACCTAACCAACCGAGCCATCCAGGTGCCCCATAAAATCATTCTTGAATGAACCTAACCTCGATTTTTCACAGGCCCGTTCCTCAGACCCACCTGTGGTAAAGACAGAAAACCATCAGTCGCGACCCTGTCCCCTCTGTGGGGGTCACGTCACCCGTGGGGGATCATTCCAAGGAACAGCAATGTCGGAACACCCCACAAATGGACCCCTAAATATCCCCCCCCCCAAGAGAATTGGGCATGGAAGTGTGTTCAGACAGCAGAGGGGAGTGGAGACCAACGTTCTTGGAGACCTTTCCAGAAGGGAGCAGACCACCCCCTACCCCCCCGCCCGCCACCCAAGCCAAGTCCGGTCCTGGCTTAGAAGTTAATCAGCTGGAAGAGAGACAGCAGCTGACTGGGGCGAACAGCCCGAGTCCTCCCAGGCACCGGAGAGCAGGACACGGGGCCCAGAGCCCGCCCCTGGGTGGCTGCCAGAGACAATGCTGGGGGCCAGCTTCCACTGCTGAGCTGTCCTGTCCCCGAGAGCACTAGCCTTTGTCAAAAGAAGGATTTGTGCAGCTCAGACCCCACCGGGCTTGGGCATTGTGGACCTGTCTGTCTGCATTTCGACTCCGGGCTTCACCCTCTGCTGAAAGTGATTCTCCGGTCACACGGGCGTCCAGAGCGGAAGCAGCAGCAAGGTGCAACCTCACCCTTTTATGCCGAGAGCTTTGTGCGGCTCAGACCAGAGCCCTGTGTTGGGGGGGGGGGGGGGGGGGCTGGGCAGTGGAGAGATCCATAGGAATCAGAAGACCAGCCCCTGGGGGCGCCTGGGTGGCTCCGTCGGTTAAGCGTCCGACTTCGGCTCGGGTCGTGATGTGGCGGTTCGTGAGTTCGAGCCCCGCGTCAGGCTCCTCTGTGCTCACAGCTCGGAGCCTGGAGCCTGCTTCGGATTCTGTGTCCCCTCTCTCTCTGCCCCTCCCCCATTCACACTCTGTCTCTCTCTCAAACATAAATAAAACATTCAAAAACAGGTAGTGATGTTAGCAGTGACATAGAGTATACTTAGTATAACATGATAGAAACACAGACCACCTTGTAGAATGACATAATAATCACTACCCATAAGCATGGCCTCCGCGGGAATACGGACCGAGAATTTACGAGCACTGTGACTAGGAAATCTGCAAACTCACTAATCTTCTACACAATGCCAGAAAATAGAAAACACATGAACGGAAATTATGGCACTTCGTGTCTTAAGACTGAATTTCACTGGAACAATGAATGATCCACCCCAGTCTCTAGTGGATTGTCAGTTAAGAAGCTATTACCTCACTCGCAGATAAATCAATCGAATTTGGAGGGCGAGTGCAGAATCGTGTTTTCCGAGGGGAAAAAAAAAAAACAAAAAACGATTTTGTCCCTAAAGGTGAAGAAGAAGCCAGGACATACAGGCATCATTCTAAGTGATACCTGAGCAGCAAAAACATTTCACACTATTTCTAAGATTCTGGGGGGGGGGGGGGGGGGGGGGGTGGGAAGAGAAAATAAAACACTTTATAGACAATGACCAACGTTGGGCTTAGCATAAAATTGCGTGCTTTTATTTTAATTATTATGGACACCATAATATCCATGCATAGGAGCAACTGCTACAGTGGTTCTCAACTGAGGTCAATTTTGTTCCCTCCCCCAGCCCCCCTCCCCCCTGAAAGGGGACACTTGGGAAGATCTGTGAGCATTTTGGGTTGTTACAGCTGGAAAGAGAGCAGGAGCGGGAGTGTGACTGGCAACCGTGTCTAGAATAGCAGGGATGCCATTGGGACCTTACAGAGCAAAGACTGTCCCCCACAGCAAGGAATTATCTGGCCCGGAATGTCAGTAGGGCTGAAGTTGAGAAGCTCTGCTCTAAACCACTAAGGTGCAGAATATGAATGAGCTATACGGGTAGGAAGAGAGAAAGAGAGGAGAGGCGAGGTGAGGCGAGGAGAGAGGAGGGGAGGTGAAGGAAAGGGAGGGGAGGGAGGAGAAGGGAGAGGATGGAAAGGGAAGGGAGGGGAGGGGTGGGGAGAAGGGATGGAGACGGGAGGGGAAGGAAAAGGAGGAAAATAAAGAGCTTAAAGACTTTTTTGCTCTGTCTTCTCTTGAAAATGCGCGATTTGGAAGGAGATCTGTTGCGAACGATAATTTTCTGATTCATCGTGTTCACAAAGCACCTTGGCGCCCGTCTGATGGAGAATCAGATATTTGTGCAGCCGTCCTTCCTACACCCTGCTTGATGAGCGCAGGCTTGGCCAACAGATCTCCTCCCGGAGTGACTCAGTGTTGAAATAAATCACGAAAACCGTGAATATGGTCAACTTGTGGCCCCTGAAAGTTCATCTTTTAAGCCTGTCTCCTGACGCAATGAGCCCAAGGTCGAGATTCTCCTTTGCCACCCTGCACGTGGCAGGGACTCCGTGAGGCAAGTTGTCTCTTGAGGTTTTTGAAAGGCGTGCTTGAGCTCAAAACCTGTCGTCTTGGGGGCGCCTGGGTGGCGCAGTCGGTTAAGCGTCCGACTTCAGCCAGGTCACGATCTCGCGGTCCGCGAGTTCGAGCCCCGCGTCAGGCTCTGGGCTGATGGCTCAGAGCCTGGAGCCTGTTTCCGCTTCTGTGTCTCCCTCTCTCTCTGCCCCTCCCCCGTTCATGCTCTGTCTCTTTCTGTCCCAAAAATAAATAAACGTTGAAAAAAAAAAATTAAAAAAAAAAAAAAACAAACCTGTCGTCTTGATGAAAATCATGTTGGGAAAGGCCATTGTCGGGATGTCAAAGAGCTCACGAGGGTGGTCAGCTCACTGATTGGCTGAGAATGAATTTTCCAAGCGGAAGCAAATCCCCACTCGGAGCAAACTCGGTTCAGAGGGGATCTGCTACCTGCCAGGATCCCAGGTGATGAGCACAGGGCATTCTCTCTCCTGCTGGATTTCCAAACCCCTCTGGGGCTCTCTTACCCCCCCCACCCCACCCCCCCCCCCCCCGCCACCTGCTTTGTCAACCTTGTGGAAGAAGGCAGAGAGCTGCCTTCTAAAGAAACCTAACCCTTCCCTTCTCCCTCATCTCTCTCCTCCCTACCAAAGAGAGTTTCTAGTCTCCCCTTCAGTGAGAGTGTATCCATTCTGGCAGGGAGGTGGTCATCAGGAGAGAGTAGTCAGTCACTCCTGCACTGGAGGGAGGGGGGTGTGGCAGCTGAGCTCCTCATCGAGTCCTGCACATCCCCCCCCCCCCCCCCCCCCCCCCCGCCCTGGGGTCAGGCAAGCAGCCACCTGTCTCCAAAGAAACAGGCAGGGGACTGAGGACCAGCAGACCTGAGGTCCCAGGGCCGGGACACCAGGGCACAAGTCAAGGGACTGTGTGATTTGGAACCAGATAGGGGGAACGAAGGTACATCAGTGGGTACAGGTGCAAATTGCGACATCCCCAGGACCGATGCCTCTCCCCCCGCCGCCCCCCTTCCCATGGTAGAGACTGGGTGACTGAACTCACATACCCTTCTGGAAAGACCAAGGAAGGGGGAACACCTTAGATTTGGATTTAAGCAAAGAAAATAAAAAACAAAAATAAAAAACCCAACAACCAGAAAATTCCTGATGGGACTGAGTATACTCTGAACCAGCAAGGTTGTGTTTTCTACTCTCAGGTGGAATTGAACCTCGGATTCCAGAATCTAATGACGCTAATAATACTAATATAATGATTATGATAAACAGAGCTCCTTTCCTTGCAAAGCCAAGTGCAAAGATTGAAAATGTCCGTTGCCCTGAGCTCCCGAGCTCGGTGGAAATGTAGAGACTTAAAGCAAGGCGTGGCTTTCTCTCCTATAGCTGGGGGGAGGGGGGCGGGCAAGGTTCAAGAGAGGGAATAGTTGCCCTTGAGGCACTGAGGCGGGACCATTAACCACTGAAACCTGGGGACAGCTGTTCCCGCCTTGGCTCTCCTCTCAAGGACCACAATCACATGCTCCCCGCCTGTGCTAGGGAAACTCTGGCCCCAGAGACGACTGGAAAGCACTGAGCAAAAACATCTGTAATTCAGAACATTCTCTTGGAACGAATTCTTGGGGCGTCGGGGCCTTCAGAAACGCCGGGACTTCCTTTCCAGAATCCGGGAACGGGGAAAGAGTCGTCGTTCCAAGGTAGAAAGAAACCGGAAGTTGCAAAGTCTGATCCTGGAAACGGCGTCCGTACGCGAATCCCCAGGAAGCAGCCGGTTCGCAGGGCCCCCACGGGCCGCCACCGACATAATTCCTTCTCTCTTGGCGAGGGGGAAGGGGCGAAAGGACGAGATCACGGTATTTGCAAAGCCATCCTCCAAAGCTTCCTCCAAAGTTAAGCACACACCCACAGACAACAGCCGACCACAGTGCTCATCGAATCTGAGAGCTGAGAAGTGCTTCCAAAATTATCCAGTCTGGCGACCTCATTCTGCAAATAAGAGCTCAGAGACCCAGAGACGACATGCCCTAATCTCTGTTACCACGTTAGGTACTGGGAATGATACTGGGAATAAAACTGCCCTTGTGATTCCCAGCGCAGGCAGCTTTCATTCTTGGCTGACACTTTTTAAAAACAGAACAATTGTTGAGTTTGGTTGCTTTTTTTTTTTTTTTTTTTTTTTTTTAGTTTTTTTTAATTTTTTTTTTTAGTTGGGTGCCTGGGTAGCTCCAGTCGGTTACACGTCTGACTTCGGCTCAGGTCATGATCTCACAGTTTGTGAGTTCAAGCCCCGCGTCGGGCTCTGTGCTGACGGCTCGGAGCCTGGAGCCTGCTTCGGATTCTGTGTCTCCCTCTCTCTCTCTCTCTCTCTCTCTCTCTCTGCCCCCTCCCCGCTCACACTCTGTCTCTCTCTCTCTCTCTCTCAAAAATAAATACACATTTAAAAAATTTTTTTAGGGGCACCTGGGTGGCGCAGTCGGTTAAGCGTCCAACTTCAGCCAGGTCACGATCTCGCGGTCCACGAGTTCGAGCCTCGCATCAGGCTCTGGGCTGATGGCTCGGAGCCTGGAGCCTGTTTCCGATTCTGTGTCTCTCTCTCTCTCTGCCCCTCCCCCGTTCATGCTCTGTCTCTCTCTGTCCCAAAAATAAATAAAAACATTGAAAAAAAAGAGAAAAAAAGAAAAAGAAGAAGAAAAAAAAAAGAAAAAAAAATTAAAAAAAAATTTTTTTACAAAGAGATTGTTTTAAGTTGATAATTTTATTTATTTTTTTTTAACCTTTATTTATTTTTGAGACAGAGAGAGACAGAGCATGAACGGGGGAGGGGCAGAGAGAGAGGGAGACACAGAATCCAAAGCAGGCTCCAGGCTCTGAGCCATCAGCCCAGAGCCCGACGCGGGGCTCGAACTCACGGACCATGAGATCGTGACCTGAGCCGAAGTCGGACGCCCAACCGACTGAGCCACCCAGGCGCCCCATTAAGTTGATAATTTTAAACAATAAATTTTAACAGAAGTTGGCTTAGTATAACTGTGTAACCAATATCCCCCCAAATTTCACCAGCTTGGCACAGTAAGTCTACTTCATGCTCAGGTCAGAGTCCAGTGTTGGTTGGCCAAGGGGGCTCTCTACTCCTGGCATTCATTCGAGGATTCAGGATCCTTCCATCGCGTGGCTCTTCCTGTCACCGAAACCCAAGTTCGGTTGCCGTGGTTCAAGGGGCCAATACTCGAGAGCCGAGTTTTGACCGGAAAGCAGTAGGAGCTTTATTCACGAGGCTGGCCGCCCGGGGCAAAGGTGGACCCTTGTCCAAAGGCCGGGTCTGCCTGGACCCGAGATTTTTTTTTTTTTAAGGGGTTTATTCAGCTAAGGGGGTGCAGCGTGACATTTCTTGATTACGTGCAGGCTCGATGATGCCAGCTACAGGGTGACCATAGGTTGTGCAAGAAGGTCTCTAGTTCCGTGGTACCCGGGCGTTGTGCGGGAACACCCTGTTCTTTCTGCACAGGAGGGCAAGGTCTATAGATACGCAAAGGGACGTCAGTAGTCCCTTGTGTGACCTTAAAAAAGAAAAAAATATCTTGCCAGAAGATTGCGGGGTTCATCCGAAAGCTAAGGGAGGGGCTTCAAACAGATTTGCTGGCCTCT
Organism: Felis catus; assembly: GCF_018350175.1. Taxonomy (NCBI): domain Eukaryota; kingdom Metazoa; phylum Chordata; class Mammalia; order Carnivora; family Felidae; genus Felis; species Felis catus. The sequence goes on from NC_058381.1 coordinate 9,046,010, forward strand.
GAGGCCTGGGAACGTCCTGGTCCTTTATTCCCCAAGGCCGGTGGTCTGCAAACCTCAAGGAAAATAAATTAGCTCTGTTACAGATCAAGGGCCTTAAGTCAGCAAGCGAGGAATGTGTTAACTTGAAGCAGGCTGAGCCTGGAGTGCTGTGACATTCCCTCCTGGGGGGGGGGGGGGCCTTGGGGTCCTCTTGACTCCGCCAGCAGATGGGGAGAGAGGAGGAGCCTTGTAGATGGCACAGCGGGGTGGAGGCTGGGGGTAAGAACCTGGGAGGGGCAGCATCATGGCGGCAGGGCTGTCCTGATTCCGGGGCGCCTGAAGCAGTCACGTGGTCCCCGCTAACTGCAAGGGGAGCTGGGAAATGTAGTCTAGCTCGTGCCCGGGAGGAAGAGGCAGTGGGGGTGGGGGAACACACAGCAAAGTCTGACAACAGAAGCTCAAGTCTCCCCACTCCCTCCTTGTCCCCAAGGAGTGACTGGGGGGGGGTCCATGCTTCCCCACTTTGGAAGCCGTTGGTCTAGAGGTCTAGGTGAAGATGGACCCTGTGGGGAGAGCCAGATGGGGGTATAGCTAACAGACTGACCGCTGAACCCTGTGCCCAGCACTCACCGAGCGACCTGCACGTATTAGCTCATTGAATCCAACCCACAGCTCAGAGAGCTCGATGCTATGACTGTCTCCGTTTTTTCCGAGGAGAAAACCACGGCTCAGAGAGGTCCCGCAGCCTGCCCCAGATCACGCAGCGGCAGGGCTGGGACTTGACCTCCGACGCTGGCTCCAGAGCCCGTGCCGTCGGCCAGTGGGGGGAGAACGGGAGATTAAGTCCCAGCTCTCTGCGAGCCCCGCAGGTGAAGAGCGGGCAGGGGAGGGCAGGGGAGGGCAGGCTGGGGTTGGCACGGGGCGGGCGGTGCAGTGAGAGGAGGCAGCCCGGGGCGGGACCGCGGCCAGAGGGTGGGCACCAGGGGGATAGAGAATGAAGAACGTGGGGGCGCGGGCCTGCAAAGTCGGGCTGTTGGGGCTCACTGAGGAAGCCAGCACTGAGTCGAGGCTTCAGAGCGCCCAGGCAGGTACTGTCCATTACCTGCCGGAGCCCCTTTCATTCTAGCACCTCTCCTGATGAAGCTTGGGAGGACCACTGGGAAGAAGATGGCCCCACAGGGAGGGTCACGGGCTGCCCAAACCCCAGCTGCTCCCAGAGTTCACGCTCACTGCCTCCCCAGGGCAAACTAGGCTTTCCTCCGTCTTGTCCCCCGGGGTGTGGGGTGTGGGGTGGTAGTTCCTGCCGTGTGGGTAGGATCCTTCACACTCAACCAACAGGAGGGGACCTCTGGCTCCTCCAATGGTCTGGCCCTTCAGCTGCCTTCTAAAGACTCCACCCTGCCCTGGCTGCCGCCTGGAAGGGACCTGCATTTCCCAGGTAGGGAAGCCCTGGGTTGGTGGCCCCAGGGCCTTGTCACCGCCGTCCTTGCTTGGGAGCCCAAGCCAGGGAGCCTTTGAACGTTGCTTCGGCCATAACTGGCTGTCCGATTTCTGACAAATCACTTTGAGGCTCTGTGCCTCCGTTTCCCGGTGGTCAGATGAGCCGGGAAACGTGCCGTTTCAAACCCCCGAGAAGATTCCTGAGTTGCTCTGTGTGGGTATCTTCACCTCGAGACCGGTGAGTCCTTTCGAAGCGGACAGACAGACGGACGTTCCGCGGACGGTACGTCGGCTCATGATGTACACTGAGAGACAGGCACGCCCAGGGTCTGCCTCCACAGAGGGGAGGCCGATCTCTACCGATGGCCGCGGGGCCTGAGAACGTCACAGAGGATCGTTGCTCTCATGCCGGTAACTCTCCTCCTGAGGAAAACCTCTGCTGGTTGAGGCTGTCGTCTCGTTCAGGGCTCCGACCTGGACCATGGCGCCAGCTTCAGGAAAGGAGACGTGTGGGCCTCTGTTTTGATTTTTTGTAATCGTCCCACGTATCAACCCAGCAGGTTACCATCCGTTGTGGCCAATTGGTATCGGGCACGATCTGAATGGGTACAAAGTGTTAAGTCCTACATCGGCCCACCCTATGGCACTTTGAAAGGCTCTCTCAGGCACAGAATCCCTTTTGACCCTCTAGCCGTCCTGAGGGAGCCCTCTCCCCACCCCCCACTGCACGGATAACAGAACCACAGCACAAAGAACTAAGTGACTTGGCCAAGATCACAGAGCCACGACAGACTCTTAATTATTTGACCTCTTTGAATTTGCAAAGTTGTTCTTCGTTCTATATTTCATTCATTGTGCCAATGAGAATTTGTGGAAAATTACTATGTGTGGAACTATCTTGTAGACTCTTTTTAAAAAAAATTTTAATGCTTATTTATTTATTTTGAGAGAGAGAGAGAGAGAGAAAGAGAGAGGGAGCACAAGCAGGGGAGGGACGAAGAGAGGGAGAGAAAGAATCTCAAGCAGGATCCACAGCAGCATGGAGTCCGACGCAGGGCTCAAACCCACGAACCATAAGATCATGACCTGAGCCAAAATCAAGAGTCAGACGCTTTACCGACCGGGCCACCCAGGCGCCCCTGAAAATATCTTGTAAAAAGGATAAGTGCAATTATTCATTGTTAAGGCTCGTGGGAGATGTGAACGACGCAGAAGACACAATTTCTGCCCTTTTAGAGCTTATAACCTGTTTCGCCTAAAATACGTACTTCCTGGGGCGCCTGGGTGGCTCAGTCGGTTGGGCGGCCGACTTTGGCTCAGGTCACGATCTCGCAGTCCGTGAGTTCGAGCCCCGCGTCGGGCTCTGTGCTGACCGCTCAGAGCCTGGAGCCTGTTTCGGATTCCGTGTCTCCCTCTCTCTGACCCTCCCCCGTTCATGCTCTGTCTCTCTCTGTCTCAAAAATAAATAAACGTTAAAAAAAAAATTTAAATACGTACTTCCTCTGAATATCCTAGACTAAGGCTTAAGCTTCCTCTAAGGACAGTGGGAAGGTGCGGGCTGTAGCTAATGACTTTCTCTCAGTGTTTTCCCGGCGTCTGTCCCTACTTGTCACTGCCCCATCATCCCATTGACCCATTTCAACTTGGGATTCACTTGGATCACTGGATCCTTTTCTTCTGAAATCTGGTCCTCTTGGAGTTCATTCTGACCACTTGGAGATTTTATTTTTTTTAACTTTATCTGTTTATTTTGGGAGGGTGGGCAGAGAGAGAGAGAGAGAGAGAGAGAGAGAGAATCCCAAGCAGCCTCCGCACTGTCAGCCCAGAGCCTGATAACGGGGCTCAAACTCACGAACCGTGAGATCAGGAACCGTGAGATCATGACCTGAGCCGAAACCACGCGTTGGATGCTCAACTGACTGAGCCACCCAGGAGCCCCCCACTTGGAGATTATGTAAGGCTATACCCACAATGCCCACTCCCCCAGTCTTGAGCTGACTTGGAGACCTACTGACAATTGTCTCTATTTCATCCAGTGTGTCACAGCGGAGAGTTCGGGAAGGTCGTAGGCCTGTTGCAAGGCTGCAGCCTCCAGCTGGAAGCCTCATGACCGGCTACCAATAACCCCTGCTCAGGGAGTCCCCCGGGGAACGTAGGGCAGAAACCAGGGCCTGACAAAAAGTGAGCTTAGCCTGGCCCGGGGGCTCGGCCTTTCTCCCGCCACACGAAGGGCGCGTACAATGATCAGAGAACACCCGAGAACAGGTGTAAACCCTCACGGGGCAGGGCTGTACCTGTCCGGCCGGCGGGCCCCTCTCCGCCTTAGCCATGGAGGCATCTCTGGCCACAGGTGGAGGAAGGAGAGCCAGACCTCATTCCCCAAACCCAAGAGCCCTCACCACCGAGGCACAGCCCGGGGAGGGTGCCCGGCTGGCCCGTCCCCAACCCCCATCTCCCTCCGACCTCCTTCCCCACCCCCGCCTGGAGAGGGGTCAGACCTCATCTGCCAGTGAAGCAGTCAAATCAGTCATCACGAAGGCCCAGGAACAAAAATAAAGAGACGGAATCGAGGGGAGTCATCATAAAGCACTGATATTTTCTGGCACCGGCCCCGTTTGGCCTTACCCATTAGTCACCCGCAGAAGCAAACGGGTATGTCATTCTATAAATTGACAAAATCGCATGCCGAGGAGGAAGGGGCAGGCCTCCACCCCTTCCCTCTCTGTCCCCGCCTAGGAGGGACAGGGAGCCAGTAAAACAAGACTTCTGGGGATCCTGTCTTGTGATCCTTTGTTTGGAACCCTCTGGCTCACCGCTTCCTTCCTCCAGGCCGTGGGCCCTGTCCACCCACAGCGGGGCATGCCGGGGGCCCCTCGCACTGGCTGAGCCAGGGGCAGAGGCACACCCTTCCCAGTAATGAAGCTCCCGGGGGCCTCAGGGGGCATCTTCTCTATCTTCTCTGCCCTCTTCCCCTCCTTAGTATTTCAGGCTCGCGCTCTCTCTCTCTCTCTCTCTCTCTCCTTCACTCTCTTCCAAGGAGATGAGATTCAGATTTGTGGGCTGTTGTTAATGCATTCCAGATGCCAGAAGAAATCTTGGCGCGGGCTCAGCAGTTCTGCCCTTGGGCCTCTCCCCACCCCCCAACCCCACCCCGCGCCCTCGCCCAAAAGGGCGCGGAGAGAAAACAGGCAGGCTGGCGCCACCTGCTGGCAGCAGCCTGAAGCTCGGCCAAGAGGAAGAGGATTTTCGGGTGGGGCTGGAGGTTTCCGGTAACCAGCGCAACTCACAAGTCTTGGGTGGAAGGAAGAATTCCCTTCATCTGATGAAAAGCCCTTGAGGGAAGGGACCCCGGGTGGCTCAGTCGGTTGAGCGACGAACTTCGGGTCGGGTCACGATCTCACACAGTCCGTGAGTTCGAGCCCTGCCTCAGGCTCTGTGCTGATGGCTCAGAGCCCCGAGCCTGCTTCGGATTCTGTATCTCTCTCTCTCTCTGCCCCTCCCCCGCTCATGCTGTGTCTCTGTCTCAGAAATAAATAAACATTAAAAAAAAAATTTCTTAAGGAAAAAGAAAAGTCCTTGAGGGAAAAGATTACATAAATTGGAACACTCCTGTCCTTAGGAACAATGAAGGGAACTAAAGATTTATGGAGCCTTTGGACAGCCCTCTTTGTTTCATTCCGCTACTTTGTTAGGTTCTATTTCTTTTCTTTTCTTTTCTCTTCCTGTTCCCTTTCCTTTTTCCTTTCCTTTCCTTTCCTTTCCTTTTCCGGTCTGGATCCCAGCTGGGTTCCCTCTAACCTCAAATCCTTTGAAGGGTGGAGGCTTTTGTGTTCCATCTTGTGTTACACAAAATAAGCCAAGAGGAGACTCCATGCAAATTATCTAGTAAGCCTGTGGCTTGGTGAAATCTACTAAGTAGAGGAGGAGGGAGATTTAAAAGCGAAGGAAGCAAGCGGAAAATAAATGGTCTCCCGTGATGGTTAGAGGAAAGCAATGGTGAGGATTTTCAAGGCTAGCTCAGCAGGAGACTTTTCCAAGATGGTGAATTCTTCCCCAGATGCCTGGAGACCTTTGGTCCAAGTCGCATGACCTGTTGATGAGGTTCTGGGTGGGGGTGGAGTTTACTAATGGGGTTTGAGGCTGTGGGATGTGTGCCCATGCTCCCGTCAATCTTGGGCAGTGAGTGCAGTGGTTAAGTGGGGTTTTTCGTCAACCCTCCCTGGGTCCAAAAATCCCAGCACGGCCACTTCTTCCCCGTGTGACCCGAGCTAGTCATATCTCCTCTTTTGTGCCTCCACTTGTTTATCCGTCAGGTGGGGAGAAAAGCAGAAACACTCCCTTAAAGTCAAGAGTGAGTATCAGGATTCATGGAGTGAATAGGTATCTTGTTAGCACAGTGACCACCATATCGTAAATGGGGCACCTGGGTGGCCCAATCGGTTAAGCATCCCCTCTTGGTTTTGGCTCGAGTCACGATCTCATGGTTTGTGGGTTCGAGCCTCGCATTGGACTCTCTGCTGTTAGCACAGAGCCTGCATCAGAGCTTCTGTACCCTGCCCCCTCTACCCCACCCCCACTTGCACTGGCTCTCTCTCCAAAATAAACATTAAAAAAATAATAAATAAATAAATAAATGAGGGGCGCCTGGGTGGCACAGTGAGTTAAGGGACCAACTCTTGATCTCGGCTCAGGTCATGATCTCACGGTCCGGGAGTTCAAGCCCCACGTCAGGGTCCGTGCTGATGGTGCAGAGCCTGCTTGGGATTCTGGCCAAGGTCCCCTCGCATTCCTTAGGAGACTGGGCTCCCACGTTCCGTCCGCTCTTCGCCGGGACCCCCAAGTCCCAGCTCCCTCCCTGTGGCTTCCCTGTTGCCCCTCACCACACCCAAAGGTCCACCACCTTAGTGAGTCAAGTACCCACATCGGGACCAGGAAAACGACCCAATGACAGCTTACAAGTGGATATGGGACAGGCCTTGTTGTAACATTTCAAAATACTTTCAGTGTTTCTGGACCTACTTCTCGGTCACATGTTTTATGGCCATTCCCTCCTTGAGTTCCTCCTGCCTCTTTATAATGAAAGGGTGAATTCACTGTCCAGCTTCAGTTTCTCCACTGTCTAGACAGCGCCCTGGCAAGTGGGGTGCACTCACCCGGGAGGGGGTTCCGAGAAGAGTCTCTGTGGTGTGGTCAGAAGATGCCTTAACTTTGGGGCATCCAGGTGGCTCTCAGTTGGTTACACGCCCGACTCTCGACTTCTGCCCAGGTCACGATCTCACCGGTTTGTGAGATCGAGCCCTGTGTCGGGCTCAGTGTGGAGCCTACTTGGATTCTCTCTCCTCCTCCCCTGCTCATACTCTCCCTCTCTCTCAAAATAAGTAAATGAACTTTAAAAGAAAAAAAAAAGATGCTCTTTGGCATCTAATTGTTTTTATCTTATGTTTTAACGTCTATTTTTGCAACTGTTTTAGATTTTACATAGGAGTACAGTAATTACTTTTTTTTTTTAAGTTTATTTCTTTATTTTGAGAGAGAGGGGTGGAGAGGGGCAGAGAGAGAGAGAGAGAGAGAGAGAGAGAGAATTCCAAGTAGGCTCCACACTGTCAGCGCAGAGCCCAATACGGGGCTCAAACTCACCAACCGTGAGATCATGACCTGAGCTGAAATCAACAGACTGAGCCACCCAGGCGCCCCGATAACGGTTTACTTTTATAAATGAATGCACAGCTTTGGGAGTACATGCTCAGATGTGGAGGTGCACCATGTCAAAGGTTTGGGGACCTCTCGTCCTGGCCCACAGTTCCTGTCCCACGTCATTCTCTGATCTGGCTCAGGTGGCTTTGCCTACTTCCGCAGCCCCCAGAGCAGTTCTCCTTGGGGCCCTGGGTGGTATTTGCAGCCGCTCGCCGAGGGGAAAGGGCCTGGCACCAACCAGCCATCCGAAAGGAAAGGACTCTGGCTCCCGGTTCCGGCTGAGCCTTTCATAGCTGGGCGCCTGGTTGGGGGGGAGGGGCAGCCCCATGCCGGGCATGCACTTTGGTGACTTGGGGCAGCTACCCTGATTTCAGAGATGCTGACGTTGTCTTTCAGGTGCTGCTTAGAATTAGCGACACGCGGTGCCCAATTTGCGTCTGCATCGCCCCGTGTCTTGGATGGTGTTCGCGGGCGGTAGGTGACGGGGAAATATCAGCTTCGTGTTGGAGGTTCCAGAACAGGATTCCAGGGGAGGAAGCAGTGAGGAGAGGAAGGGGAGAGCGGAGGACCAAGGCTAGGATGCAGGGAGCAAAGTCAGGTCGGGCGTGTTGCCTGCTCCTGCTGTGGTCTGGGGACGAAGTTCGGGGCAAAGGAGCCCCGTCCTTCTAGAGTTCCAGCTCTGTGATGGCCTGGATGTCACCAGCAAGCGACTTAATAATCCCTTTGCGATTCCCTGTACTGAACAATGACAAGTGAGTGACATCTGACACAGAGTGCTAACTAACTACATGCCAGCACTCGTATGCTCTGCTTTAAAAAAATTTTTTTTTAACGTTTATTTATTTTGGAGAGACAGAGAGAGCATGAGCAGGGGAGGGGTAGAAAGAGAGAGAGGGAGACACGGAATCGGAAGCAGGCCCCAGGCTCCGAGCTGTCAGCCCAGAGCCCGACGCGGGGCTCGAACCCACGGACCGTGAGCTCATGACCTGAGCCGAAGTTGGACGCTTAACCGACAGAGCCACCCAGGCGCCCCTGTGTGCTTTTCTATGTTATAAAAACATTAACATCGACCTTCAGTGGGAAACCAGGGTCACTGGCCCTTTTTATTTTAAGAAGGATAATGAGAGGGGCGGCCACCCACGGGGTCACGTGACCTCAGCCAAGCCACTTCCTGCGTTTCACAGCGAAGGAAACAGGCTCACAAAAAAGGTCATCGCAGGTACGGGGGTCTATGAGAGGGGTTTTGTGAAGACAGAGCACAAGGCTGAACGTCAAAGAGCTTTGGAAACCACAGAGCGAGGCGGATGTGAGAGGTTGTTACGCGCAAACAATGACATCACAGACTTGGAAGAGTTTGCTGCCCTCGAGAACAAGGGTTCTATTTCACACCAGTGGCTCATCATAATAGACAAGGAGTCCCTACTCTCAAGGCATAGATTTGTCCCGCGGGAAGCCTTCAGAGACTGTCAGAGCAGTAACTCGCTCATGGCAAAGCTTACAAGTTTCCGGGAACCCGGTGGAAGTGATTTTAGATCTTGAAGAACTAGAATTAGTAAGAAATACAAAGTCCCATCAGAGTCACTGGTGGTGGGACCATTTTGGGGTCGCTGCAGTTAATAAACCGGAGGAGACGCGTTTTTTCACTGGTCCCATTTTCCCCTTGCAATTTTTTTTTAATGTTTATTTATTTATTTTTGAGAGAGAGAGAGAGAGAGAGAGCGAGCGAGCACACAATCAGGGGAGAGACAGAGAGAGAGAGGGAGACACAGTCTCCGAAGCAGGCTCCGGGCTCCGAGCCGTCAGCACAGAGCCCGACGCGGGGGCTCGAACCCACAAACCGTGAGATCGTGACCTGAGCCGAAGACGGATGCCGAACCGACTGTGCCACCCGGGCGCCCTGCTCATTTCCCCTTTCAATGGTATTTTGTGACTCTGGAAAAGTAACTCACTTGCAATATCTAGCATGTGAAAGCTAGGCAGTCTGGTATCTTTAAAGCTTAATGTCAGACTTAAATTACAGAAGCACGAGGGAGACTCCAGGAATTGGAGATCATGGCTTCATCTGTGGTTATTTAGAGCACCGGGTCTCAAATTACAGTGAACATCAGGATCACTGGGCTACTCGTTAAAACACAGACTGCCAGGGGCGCCTGGGTGGCTCAGTCCGTTGAGCGTCCGACTTCGGCTCAGGTCATGATCTCATGGTCCGTGAGTTCGAGCCCCACGTCGGGCTCTGTGCTGACGGCTCAGAGCCTGGAGCCTGCTTCGCATTCTGTGTTTCCCCCTCTCTCTGCCCTTCCCCTGCTCATGCTCTGTCTCTCTCTGTCTCAAAAATAAATACAAACATATAAAAATAAATAAAACACAGACTGCCAGGCCCCCAGCCCAGAGCTGCTGATTCACTAGGACTGTGGCAGGACACTAGAATCTGCATTTCTTTTTCTTTTTTTTTTAAGTGTATTTATTTTAAGAAAGAGGAGAGAGCAGGAGAAGGGCAGAAAGAGAGGGAGAGAGAGAATCCCAAGCAGGCTCCTCGCTGTGGGTGCAAAGCCAGACTCAAGGGCTCGATTCCACGAGCCGTGAGATCGTGACCTGAGCCAAAATCAAGAGTCAGGTGTGTAACAGCCTGAGCCACCCAGCATCTGCCTTTCTGATAATGGCCCAGTGATGCTGGTGCTCTTGGGACCCCTCTTTGAGAACAAGTGACTTAAATAATAGCTCCTGGAAGAGCCAGGACAAACCAATTACTAAAGCCTTCTCTTCTGTTTTTTCTTAGGATGGGGACCATTATGATGCGAAGGAGCCGGGTTAGAAAGAGGTTGGGGAAGACATATTGAGCAAGGGGATGGGTCTTGTTGGTAAAAATCTTTGCCAACATCTAAGTCGGACTGTTTACTTGCCCTGGCATCCTCCCTTCCATGAGCTAGAACTCATGAGATCTAAGGTTCTTCTTTGAAGACCAGACTTTGCCTCCCTGGGATCCCAAAAGGACTTTCCCTCTCGGGACTCAAAGCGGCGACCCCCTCCCTGGGGGGCATATGCCAATACCAGTAACTAGATGGTGTCCACACAACCCCTGCAATGCTTAGGGGTTCATAGGAAAGGAGATTATGTTGCCCCAGCTGGTGGTACCCAGCCTGAGTGGGAAGTGATCTGCATTGCTATAATCTGGAGTTATTGGGAGGATTCCCTCTGTATGCATATTGACTGTTGGATAAATATTAGATACCCATGCAGATACAGTGAGTGGACCCCTTGAACAATGCAGAGGTCAGAAGTGCTGACCCCCATGCAGTCAAAAATCCATATCTAACTTCTGACTTCCCAGAACTTAACTGCTAATGGCCTACTGCTGACCAGAAGTCTTACCAGTAACCTAGTCGATTAACACGTAGTTAGTGTATGTATTATAGGCTGTATTCTTACAGTCTAGGAAGCTTGAGAAAAGCAAATGTTACAAGAAAATCATAAAGAAGGGGAAATACACTTATAGTACTGTGCTGTATTCATCCAAAAAAAATCTGCCTAGACGTGGACCCACGCAGTTCAAACCTGTGTTGTTCAAGGGCCAACTGTGTGTGTGTGTGTGTGTGTGTGTGTGTGTGTATGTCTACTATGTGTGTGAATATATGGGTGTATGTGTATGTATGTGTATACAGATGTGTGTGTATATATAGGTCTATGTGTTTATATGTATGTATTTGTGTGTGCATATATATTATGTGTATATGTGTGTATATGTGTATGTGTGTGCATAGATGTGTACGTGTGTGTATTTGTGTGTACATAGGTGTGTATTTGTGTGTGTGTGTACTAAATGGCCCACAGAAGATCACTGAGACATCTTCATTAACGTAGCACAGCTGTGATCTGGAAATCTTGGCTGACCCTGCCGTTTACCAGCTCCCAGAGCAAACCAGTCCCACCACCATGACCAAACTGAACTGGACCAAAGGAAGGTGCCCAGTTTAGAAGCTACTCGGAACCCAGGCGAGCCGAGCCATCTGCTACCCCGGGGTTTGGGGGGCTGAAGGGGGGGCGGGGCGAGACTTCGGGCCCGTGCCCTCTCCTCCTGGGCGCACTTCTCCTGCTGGAAAGAGAGGATGCTGACTCCCCTTGGTGCAGGAGCGTTTCACTGTCACTGCCGTGAACACAGTAACTTTGTGTTCTTTCACGTGCCGCTCCTGGCCTCCTTTCCTCCATGCTATGCGAGGAACTTGCCCGATCATCGCATTTGAGTTGGGGGTGCGGGGTGTCCGATGCTCAGAGAGGCTGAGCTCAGCCCCTAGAAAACCAAGGCAGACTCAGGCTGTAGGGTCAGCCTCCAATGGCAAGGAGCTCAGACAATGTTACATTGTGGAGTTTAAAAACACGCATTTTTAACAGCCTGGGCTTACTGAGTCAGCGATCTGGAACATTCTCAAGAGACTATAAATACCTCAAGAGCGGACTGAATTTTAAACTACGCTTTAAAAAACGTTCTGTGTGGAAACAATCGGGCATTTCTTCTTTAAAACGGTTCTGTATTTTCTTTATTTAGATTTTCACGACAGGAAATAAGTATAGAGCAGGTTCGGGCGTCAGACGGGGCACTGAACATCATGGCCCCAAGGGTCATGTGGTCCGAAGACTGTATCCAGGGGGATACAAAAACAGAAACCGACTGAGCCACCCGGACGCCCCTCCAGCCCCCACTTCTAATCTAATTAAAGTGACAGTCTGGTGTGGGCCTTTGCTCACCTTTTACTGTGCTCCTACAAATACATATGCACATATAAGGAAGAGCTTTATGCGTTTTTTAAATTCTCTCGTAAAGATGCGGTTATGCTGCGCACATCACTCTGTACGTCGGCTTTCCCAGTGAGCTCTGTCTCAGCCGCTCCTCCGGAGGGAACGTGTAGGCTCAGCTCATTCTCGTTAACCAGCCGTGCCCGGAGTAGCCGTGTGACCTTCCAGCAAAGTCTTCGTAGTTAGTGTTAAAGCATCAATGCATTGTCTTTACTTAGTCATATTTTTCACTCAGTTGTATTTCAATTAGAAATCTCTTCCCCCCCGGGGGCGGGAGGGGAGCGCACCTGGGTGGCTCAGTCGGTTAAGGGTCCGACTTCGGCCCAGGTCATGGGTTCGAGCCCCACGTCAGGCTCTGCGCTGACAGCTCGGAGCCTGGAGCCTGCTTGGGATTCTGTGTCTCCCTCTGTCTCTGCCCCTCCCCTGCTCACGTTCTCTCTCTCTCTCTCTCTCTCTCTCTCTCTCACAAATAAACATTAAAAAAAGAAAGAAGGACAGAAAGGCTACAGAGGGTGTAGAGGACAGAAATCATGAAGGAAGGAGGGAAAAGACTCAAGGAGCAGAAGATTCCGATTGCCGGGAGAAGGCTGAGCCGACATGGGTATGGGAGAGGCTAGTGCGGGCAATCCAGGTTGAAGTGGAGAGGCCTGCCGTGTAAACTAGGGCGGTCAAAGGTGAGATACATCAGACACCTCATGACAACCGGTCAGGATGGAAACAGTTCACTCTGTGTAGCGGCTGCTTCCTGGAAATACACGGGCACCAAAAAGCCACGGAGGAAAACACAAGAGCACAGGTGAGCTCGGCTCCCGGATGGACCAAACGGCAGGTGTGTGTACCCCCAGATCATGCCCCCAACCCAGATCCCCTGCGGATACCCCTTTCCTGTGGCCTCCTCTCCCCGGCCTCACTGGGCTTCTTGCTTCCAGCATAAGCCAGGAGGTGGCGGGGAGCAGGGGAGCTTGCATCCCGCACGGTGGGTGTGGCCACTGGCCAGGGATGGAAGGGTGGGAGAGAAGAGCCGGGTCCCCTCGAGGCCTCGCACCCCAGACAACCTCAGAGCTTACAAACGCCTGACTTACCCTCCAGATCAATCGGGCTGAAGTTCCCTCCCTCGGCGCTTAGCCTCAAATCACACCCTCTCCCGACCTGCTTCTCTACGTGTCTCCCCGGGAACCAGGAATCCGCATCTCCCGTCCGTCCCCCGGGGTCCTGACGCATGACAAGTTTCCATGTGAACGAGGCTCTGGGCCAGGCTCCGTGGGCAACCTGCCTCCTTGGGAGGCAGAGACGTGAGCAAAGACACCTGTGTCCCCTCAGATGGGAATTTTACGCCCAAAAGTCACCAGAGTCATTTCGATTCAGGCAAGAGTGGGAATGGAGTGTTTTGGCTTTGTTTGGAGAACCAGAATCTCGACAAGCCAGGTCACAGAAAGCACGTCTCGGAACACCGGGCAAAAGCGCTGAGACGGGTAACTAGCCTCAAATACAGCTTCCGACGTGCACCTCCCTGGCTCTGGGGTCTCTCCGGGTGTATACCTGGCCAGACTGTGGACCGAGCGAGTCCGATTATAGACAGCGTGAGGCCGAGGGCCGCCTCCGGCAGGGTGCCACCAAGGGGGCCTCAGCAAAACAGAGAATAAGTCTTGGAGATGCTTATGAAGGAAACTCAGAGGGTCTGTTAATGGTACAAGAAGCGAGATGACCATGGTCAGCTTGTGAGTCTGCCCAGGCCACGGTCACAAAGTGCCACAGACCGGGGTGCTTTTTCTCTAAAAACAGAAATTTACTGTCTCACGGTTCCGGGGACTAGAAGTCCAAGGTCAAAATGCTGGGCACAGTTGGCGTCTCTCGAGGCCTCCCTCCTCAGCTTGTACATGGCCGTCTTCCCTCTGCGTGTCTGCGCCCTAATCTCCATATAGGGGAGATCAAACCCCATGCCTCTTGGGTGAGGCCCCACCCCAATGCTCTCGTTTTAACTTAACCGTCTCTTTATTTTTTTAATTTGTTTAATGTTTATTTAGTTTTTTGAGAGAGACAGAGCGTGAGTGACGGAGGGGCAGAGAGAGAGGGAGACACAAAATCGGAAGCAGGCTCCAGGCTCTGAGCTGTCATCACAGAACCCAACGCGGGGCTCAAACCCACAAACAACGAGATTATAATCTAAGCCGAAGTCTGATGCTTAACCAACTGGGCCACCCAGGTGCCCCCAGACCCTCCAGTTTCGAGTCCTGCAAGTGATGTGTAAGAATGCCTGGCCCTGAAGTTCTCCAAAGGTTCTCTTAGGTCCGAATCCATAGCTATGCATTACCAGGTACATGCAATATATGACCATTTGTTCCTCACAACTCTGTGCAGCAGGTGTAACTATAATCATTTTGCAAACAGGAGGACCAGGCTTGAAAAGACTAATGAAGTTGAAAGTGATCTGACAAGGCCGGCTTGTCCTTATAGGGCAAGACCAAGCAAGATGCTGATGTCTTTCCTGTAAGTTTCAGCCTCCTAAACACACATAATATTGAGGTTTAGATGAAAAATGTGTGCTTTCTAGTCACTGTGACTTTACCTGACACCAAAGATCTTTCTAGAACTTTACCCTGATCCTTCTTCAGTCCCAGGTTTCAAAACTGGGCAAATTGGGAGAATTCTCTTTCAAAAATACAAAGAGCCAGGGGCGCCTTGGTGGCTCAGTCGGTTGAGTGACCCACCTCGGCTCAGGTCATGATCCCGCGGTTCGTGAGTTTGAGCCCCGCGTCGGGTTCTGTGCTGACAGCTCAGAGCCTGCAACCTGCGTCGCATTCTGCGTCTCCCTCTCCCTCTGTCCCTCCCTCCCCTCTCTCTCTCAAAAATAAATAAACATTAAAAAAAAATTTTAAAGAACCATACCTTATAAAAATATAAAGAACCAAACAGACTCAAGAAGACTAACAACAATAAAAGTAATTGAATCAGGAACTTAAAACACACACGCGTGAGCATGCACACACACACTACCACCAAGCAGATTCTATCAAACACACAAGGAACAGATAATCCATATTGTGCACAGATGGTTCCAGAGGAAAGAAAAAGATACAGTCCGGAACTCGTTTATATAAGGCAAATGGAACCTTGATGCCTTCCCACAAAAAAAAAAAAAAAAAAAAAAAAAACACACCAGGTTCAACAGCCACTCCAGCCAATAATACCCAACCGCTAAAGAAGGCAATTGTTTCCAAAGTTACACAAAGAAGTCTGTGATATAGGGAAAGAGGGAAATGCCTGCCAACTCACTTTACAAGGCAATCACACCCTTGATAACAAAGTGCAATAGGACGGTTTGAAAAAGTAAAATTTCAGAAAGAAAGAGAGAGAGAGAGAGAGAGAGAGAAAGAAAGAAGGAGAGAGAGAGAGAGAGAGGGAGGGAGGGAGGGAGGGTACAACTTCAGATCAATCTCACTCATAAACACAGATTTAAAAAAATCACCTAAAATACAGAAGCAGAGGTGACTTTCTATATACCCATCTGGTCCCAACACTATGGCCTGAGGGAGATCAGGGTCACCAGGAATATATTTGGAGGTTGCCAAGGATTTGTTTTAAAGTGTTTTCAAGTCTGACCGAGAACTCTGACATTTGGAAACAAGAAAATAGGAATATTTACAATCATGGGATAAAAAGAAAATAAAATATAAAGGCAAACCCAATCCAGCTGTATTTAAAAATGGTGAGGGATCATGAACACACTGTATTTTATTCCATGAGTTTAAGGTCAGTTTGACATTAGAAAATTATTTAATATAACTCAACACTGAAAGAGAAAAACAGGGGCGCCCAGGTGGCTCAGTCATTTAAGCATCCTACTCTTGATTTCAGCTCAGGTTATGATCTCACGGTCATGAGATCAAGCCCCGCACTGAGCTGATAGCCTGGAGCTTGCTTCGGATTCTCTCTCTCCCTTTCTCTCTCTGCCCCTTCCCTGCTCGCATACACATGCTCTCTCTCTCAAAAACAATTTTTTTTTTAACTTATGGGGCACCTGGGTGGCTCAGTCGGTTAAGCGTCCGACTTCAGCTCGGGTCATGATCTTGCCGTCTCTGAGTTCGAGCCCCGCGTTAGGCTCTATGCAGCTCAGAGCCTGGAGCCTGCTTCGGATTCTGTGTCTCCCTCTCTCTCTGCCCCTCCCCTGCTTGTGCTCCGTGTGTGTGTGTCTCTCTCAATAATAAATAAACATTAAAAAAAAAAAAAAAGGTTGGTAAGTTTGATTACATTAAAATTGCATTAAGTCAAAAAACACACTAATCAAAGTTAAAAGTGAAGTGATAGACTGGAAGAAGATGTTTTCAACACATGGCAGACCTAGGATAAATACCCAGAATATTTAAAATGCCATATCCGGGGCGCCTGGGTGGCTCAGTCGGTTAAGCGGCCGACTTCGGCTCAGGTCACGATCTCGCGGTCCGTGAGTTCGAGCCCCGCGTCGGGCTCTGTGCTGACAGCTCAGAGCCTGGAGCCTGTTTCACATTCTGTGTCTCCCTCTCTCTGACCCTCCCCCGTTCATGCTCTCTCTCCCTGTCTCAAAAATAAATAAAACGTTAAAAAAAAAATTTTTTTTTTTAAATAAAATGTATCCACCCCACAAAACCCAGATGTGAAGAAAGCCTGGAACATCGGGAGAACAACCAGATGTTTCCCATGACTGTAGCCCAGAGTGGGGTATGTGTGGACCTACATACTACCCTCCACACCTATGCACAAACAATTCTTTTGACTTAGGATGCCCTTTCTCTTTTTTCTTCCTGAAGTTAGAAAAGACTTCAAGAAAATCAGTACTTCCTTTCCTTGAACGCTGACTTATTAAAAAAAAAAATTTAATGTTCATTTTTGAGAGAGAGAGAAACAGAGCGCAAGTAGGGGAGGGGCAGAGAGAGAGGGAGACACAGAATCCGAAACAGGTTCCAGGCTCTGCACTGTCAGCACAGGGCCCGACGCGGGGCTCGAACTCACGGACCGCGAGATCGTGACCCGAGCCGGAGTCGGACGCTTAACCGACTGAGCCACCGTGGTGCCCTGGGCTCTGGTTCGTTTTACACCCTCAACAGACAAGTTTAGAAGATGACAATTCATTGGGATCAGTGTCGTACTAGCCTGCCTGGGCTGCTATAACAAAATGCCGTAGGCCAGGTAGCCTGGAAGTTCAAAATCAAAGTGCCAGCCAATTCAATGCCTGACGACAGCTCTGTCCTTGGCTGGCAGGTGGCCACCGTGTCCTTGTGTCCTCACGTGGCCTCTCCTTGGTGAGTGCACATGGAGAAAGAAATCTCCTGCCTGCTCTTACAAGGCCAACAATCCTATTGAATTAGAACCCCACCCTCATGACTGTATTTAACCTTAAGTACCTCCAAACACCCGTCTCCAAATACAGTCACATCAGTGGGGGGGGGCGGTTAGGGCTTCAAACATATGAAATTGAAGGTTAGGGCTTCAATATTCGAACTTGCCGTAGACGATCCCTACATTGTTATAGCATTGGGGGTGAATTTCAGCCCATAGCAAGTATCCTATCTGCCCCACTCCTGTTTTATTAAGTCTCTGGAGTCTGTACAGGTCTTTGAACGGCTGCCGTCCCAGGTACGAGGGTATCTAGCCGAGCGGTCGGCTGTCACCAGCTCATTTCTGTCAGTAAGTTTAAGGAAGGGGGTAAAAGTCAGGATTCTAGGAAGCAGCTTAGTGGGATCCCAGAAAGGGGGAGAGAGGAAAAGATAAGTGTTCCGAGGTGGGTTAAGATTCTCAAGGCAGAGGTGACACCACCCTCTTTGGTGTGGAAGGGAGGTAGGGAACACCTGCCCAAGAAAGCTCCCCAAGGGAGCGTGTTTTGGGCCTAATTTTTGGTAGACGCTTCTTCTGTCACCCGGGCGGCATCTGCTATCTTGTCTGTTTTGTTTTGTTTTTCCAGAAGGGGCTGCCAAGGCTTAAATGGATGCACACAAGACGTGCTTGAGTGGCTCAGTCGGTGAAGCGTCCGACTTCGGCTCAGGTCATGAGCTCCCGGTCCGTGGGTTCGAGCCCCGCGTCGGGCTCTGTGCGGCCAGCTCGGAGCCCGGAGCCCGCTTCTGATTCTGGGTCTCCCCTCTCTCTCTGACCCTCCCCACTTGTGCTTGCTCTCTCTCTCTCTCTCAAAAATAAATAAATAAGCATTAAAAGAAAAACACACAGGACTGGTCTCTCGGTGGCCACAGGCGCGAGTAGATCCCTAGGTAGTCACTCCTGCCGAACCTCAGCACGTTCTGCTGCTTGAAAACCTTTGCGCCTTCCCTCCCAAAGACAAAGTGGCGAGTCAACGCCAGGGGCTGAAGAGAGATGGCCTGCTGAAAACCAAAACTCGGACCGCATACGCGCAGCGCCCTACAAGGACCGCTCCCCCCCCCCCCAACACACACACTCTCAGCTTTTCGTGGCGGCACCCCTACTCACGGCCCCAACCGGCCACGACCGTCAGCTGCTTTATCGTCACCTCCCGCTGCTCGACCCGGGGGGGGGGCCCCGAAGAAACTTACGCGTGATCCGCGAACCCAGGACGTCTGCGACCTAGCCCCGGCGTGCAATGGAAAACGGGACACGTGTGATCACTTTCTCCTCGGCGGGTAGGCGGTGAGGACGCCCTCCGTAGACGTTTATCGAGTGCCGTGACATGTCCGGCGTGGGGCCGGGCCCCGGGAACCTGAAAGGGAACCAGAAAGGTAGGCTCCCTGCTGCCGGAGTTTACAGCCAACTGGAGTGGGATGGGTAGTTGCACGTGTCGACGCGGCCAGGCTACGGCGCCCAGTTGTCCCACCGAACACGGATCTCGGCGTGGCCGTGAAGGTGTTTTGTGGGTGCGATGGCCATCTGCAATCTGTTGACTTTTTTTTTTTTAATTTTTTTTTAACGTTTATTTATTTTTGAGACAGAGAGAGACAGAGCATGAACGGAGGAGGGTCAGAGAGAGAGGGAGACACAGAATCTGAAACAGGCTCCAGGCTCTGAGCGGTCAGCACAGAGCCCGACGCGGGGCTCGAACTCACGGACCGTGAGATCATGACCTGAGCCGAAGTCGGACGCTTAACCGACCGAGCCACCCAGGTGCCCCCAACCTGTTGACTTTTAAGTAAAAGAGCTTCCCCTTCGTAAGGCGGGTGGGCCGCGTCCAATTTAGGAGAGGCCGTTAAAAGCCAAAACCAAGAGCAAAAACGGAGAGCGCCGGCCGGCGAATGCCCTACAGATGTTGGGTTGCCAGCTCCCGGGGCTGCCTGAGCAGCCAGTTCCTTGAAAGCACCCCCTGTTTGTGTATGCGTGTGCGCGAACCAGATACACATACAGGTCTACAGAGACTTATTTCATGCAATATACCCTACTGTGTTGACATACGGACATAGACAGATGGACAGAGATTGACGATACATTTCTCTCTCCTGCTAGTTCTGTTTCTCTGGAGAACCCGGACTGATACAGGGAGACTCACACACACACACACACACACACACACACACAAGGGATTACTAGGCAGTGTCCCGAGTGCTATGACCAGGGAAGCAACTTCAGCGGTACGTAGCCACGTAAGCCTAAGTCAGGCTCTCCAGATCTGAACCTTGGGTTCCTCACGTGTAAAACGTAGACAGCGGTACCCCCTTGTTGGGTTACTGCAGGGGGTCAAAGAGGTGAAGGATCTTGCCCGTGAACACGCGGTTGGGAATATGAGGGCGGGGTTTAAACTCAGGTCTGCCTTCCTCCAGCGTGGGAACCCCTACCCTTTGCCCCATCACCGTGCTCCCTGGGACCTACGATTCAGGCACTTGGCCGGAGACAACGCATACTTAGTCATAGCTTCAAGCAAGTTCTGCAGAGATGCCTCTTAAATTTATTCTACCTTGAGCCCAACCCTGAGACAGAATTCCAGATTTCCATGGCAAGCCGGTACCTGGCTGTGACCACTGGCTTCAAATCCAACATACCTTAAATTCAAACTCATCATCTGCTCCCTCCCCCCACCCCCCACAACCACCATCGACAAATCCTGGCTTCGTCTGTCTCTACTTGTATGACCCGGGGAAAACTACTGACCTTCTAATCCTCAGAGTTCAGTGGGGGGAGGGGGTTGGCAATACAAGGAAAGCAGACATTATCACAGATAATTCTTACATTTCTTTGCGTCCACAGTACCTATCTCTGTGTCTGGTACATTTATTGCATTCATTCGTCCAGCATCTATCCGTTCATCTATAAATTCATCTGATTTTAATTAACCGCACAACAGGAATCATGGATTTAGTCCTAACTCACTACTCGCAGGGTAATTTTCCAGAATCATCATTTCCCATTGGTGCTATGATGGGACGGTTTTATTTACATTTTACGTTGGCGTACTGCCACCTAGTGGGCAATGTGCAAGTTGCAAGCAAAGAGAGAAAAGAGGCGGGCAGATTTGAAAAGGAACTTTCTAGAAGAAATGTTTACAATTATGAAGGCCGATCCACGGGTGGTATTGCTGGATTTCAACAACCATCTGAAAAAATAAATAACAGGATGTCTTTTGAATACAAAGCAAATCAGAAATGAATACGATAGCATGTTACCAGCTCATATAATCCTATGACCCCCTCCCTTGTTCTAAACAAAATGAAAAATAAAAGAGAGTCAGCATTCTTTTCTGCAACTGACTGTTTTGCTACATTTGAATTTTTGGTGCCGTATGTTGGGTGGGAATCTAAATTAAAGAGAAGCCACTCAACTAGGGGTTAGAGTTCCTGACTGCTCTACCTAGCTAAGAACTCTGTTTTCCTTAATAAATAAGTTACCATTATCAAGTTCATAACCTGTACTTGGGGCCATGCTGAATATTTTACATGGATGATCTCACTTAATCCTTATGAATCTGCCCCCTTGCTAACTCAAAGGGTCGGTGGTCTTACCTATGACTCTCAGCAGAGTGCCTCATCTATAAAAATGGGGTAAGTGGCTTGTTCAAAGTCAAAACCAGGACATAGAACTGGATCCACGATCCAGGTGTGTATGAACCAAACACAAATTCTTTGTGATTTCATTTTCCCACAAACAACTCCTGCACAACTCCAAGAATGTGGTGAGGATGAAACAAGTCATGGAAAGCACTTTTTGGAGAAAGCACAATGCTTGAAAGCTTATATATAAAACAATGTTACCCCCACAGGTAGGTATAAAATGCTCTATGTTCTATTAGGACAACCATTACTTTACAAGAGTATTATTTGGTTATGGATTACTTCTTCTCAGTAGTGATGTCCCCTCTTTAGAAGAAAAAATATATTTTCAGTGTTTATTTATTTTTGAGAGAGAGACAAAGCATGAGCAGGGGAGGGGCAGAGAGAGAGGGAAACACAGAATCCGAAGCAGGCTCCGGGCTCTGAGATGTCAGCACAGAGCCCAACACGGGGCTCGAACCCACAAGCCCCGAGATCATGACCTGAGATGAAGTCAGGCACTCAACCGACTGAGCCACACAGGTGTTCAGTGATGCCCCCTCTTTTATTCCTGGTTTCAGTAACTTTCATCTTTTTTTTCCTAGTCAGTTGAGCTAAAAGTTTGTCAATTTTCTTGATCCTTTCAAAGAACCAATTTTGGGCTCCGTTGATTTTCTCTATTGTTCTTCTATTTTCTGATTCTTCTCTTTCCTCTCTCATCTTTCGTATCTCTTTCCTTGTTTGGATTCACTTTGCTCTTCTTTTTCTAGTTTCCTAAGGTGAAAAATTAGACTATCAATTTGAGATCTCTCCTTTTTTCTTAAGACTTTTCCCCCTGGTTTTAGATTCACAGTAAAATTGAAAGGAAAATAAACAAAGACTTTTCTTACACTCCCTGCCCTACAAACGCACAACCTTCTTCATGATCAATAGCCCCTACGAGAGTGGTATTTTTGTTACAATCGATGAACCTGCGTTGGCACAACACAATCATCCAAAGTCCATAGTTTACCTTAGGGTTCACTTTTAACGTTGTACATTCTGACTCTGGACAAATGTACAACACCATGTACCCATCATCATGGTACCATACAGACTATTTTCTATGCTCTGAAAATCCTCTGTGCTCTGCCTGTCCATGCTTCCTCCCTACCCCAACCCTTAGCAACCACTGATCTTTTTACTGTCTCCATAGTTTTGCCTTTTCCAGAATGTCATGTAGTTGGAATCATATCGTGTAATCTTTTCGGACGGGCTTCTTTCATTTAGTAACATACATTTGTTTCCTCTGTATCTTTTTAGGGCTTGATAGTTCACTTCTTCTTTGGCGATGAGTAACATTCCATTGTCTGGATGGACCACAATTTATTCATTCACGTACCGAAAGACATCTTTGTTACTTCCAATTTGAGTCAATTATCAACAAAGCTGCTGTTAAGGATCCATGTCCAGATTTTTGTGTGGACGGGAGTTTCATTTCATTTAGATAAATACCAAGGTGCACCCTTGCCGGATCATATGGGAAGAGCGTGTTCAGTTTTGTAAGAAATTGGCAAACTGTCTTCCAAAGTCACTGTAGCATTTTGCGTTCCCAGCAGCAATGAATGAGCGTCTCTGTTTTAATATAGGGGTTTATAGTTATAAATTTCCCTCTAACCACTGTTATGGCTGCATCTCATACATTTAGCATGCTGCAATTTCATTTTCCTAAATCCCAAAGTATTTTCTAATTTTCTTTGTAAGGTCTTCTCTGACCCACTGGTTATTTCACAGTGTGTTGTTCTATCTCCACACGTGTGAATTTCCCAAAGTTCCTTCTGCTGTTGATTTCTAATATAACTCCATTGCGGGCAGAGAACATGCTTTGTATGGTTTTAATCCCTTTGGATTTATTGAGGATTGTTTTATGGCCTAACATTACGGTCTATCCTTAGCCATGTCCCACGTGCACTTGAGTAAAATGTGCACGACACTGTCCTTGAGAGGAACTCTTTATAGATGTTAGATGTAGCTGGCTCACAGTGCCATTGGAGCTTCTATTTCCTTGTTTTGTCTCATTCATCTGTTATTAAAAAGTGAGATATTGGGGCGCCTGGGTGGCTCAGTCAGTTGAGCATCCGACTTCAGCTCAGGTCATGATCTCGCGGTTTATGGGTTCGAGCCCCGTGTCGGGCTCGGTGCTGACAGCTCAGAGCCTGGAACCTGTTTCGGATTCTGTGTCTCCCTCTCTCTCTCTCTCTCTGCCCCTCCCCTGCTTGTCTCTCTCTCTCTCTCTCTCAAAATTAAACGTTTAAAAAAAAATTTTTTAAGAGAGATATTGAAATCTCCAACTGCTATGGTTAGATTTCCTGACCACACCACCTTTCACTGGCAAAGCAACTCAATTTTTCTAGGTAACAGTTACTAAGTGCCATGCCGTGCACCTGGGACTACGGCTCAATATTTTATGTGCATCGTCTCTTAATCATTAAAAATTACTGACAGTGAATCATTACTAATAATACTTACTGAAATGTCTGTTTCTCCCTTCGATTCTCTCAGCTTTTGCTTCATGCATTTTGGAGCATTATTATTGTCAAATGCATATGTTAATTATGATGTCTTCCTTAGGGACTGACCCTTTCATCAATATGTAATGTCCTTCTTTGTCTCCTGCAGCAAATTTTTTTGGTCTTAAAGTCTATTTTAAATATGTCACCTTACAGCTTTCTGGTCTCATGGTTTCTGATGAGAAGCAAACTTTTAATCTTTTTGAGTACCCTTTACATGTGACAGGTTGTATTCAACATTCTCTCTGTCACTGGCTTTTGACAGCTTGACTATGACAGGTATAGATGTGGCTCTCTTTGAATTCATATTTAGAATTTGCTGTGCTTCTTGGATGGGCAGATTAATGGGTGCATTCTTCCCCCAAGTCCTTCATCAAATATGGGAAGTTTTCAGGCATTAATTCTTTAAATATTCTTTCTCCCCCTTTCTTCTGGGACTCCCATAACATGTGTTCGTATGCTTGATAGTGTCCTAAGGCTGTCTTCACTCTTCATTCTTTTTTTCTTTCTGCTCCTCAAACTGGATCATTACAATTGTCCTATTTTCAAGTTTTCTGAGTATGGCACCTAATTGCTCAAATCTGATGAATTCCTCTGGTGAATTTTTCACGTCAATTATGGTACTTCTCGGTTCCAAAATTCCTACTGGGTTCCTTTTTACAGTTTTTATCTTTTTACTGATAGTCTCCTTTTTTTCAAAAATAATTATTCTATTTCTTTTAACTCTTTGAACACATTTAAGACAACTGATTTAAAGTCTGGGCGTCAAGGATGGTTTCCATTAATTTTTGTTTTTCTTGTGCATGAGCCATATTTTCTCATTTCTTTGCATATCTCATAATTTGTTGCAAACTGGACAATTTAAATAATATAAGGTGGCAACTCTGGAACTCAGATGTGTTGCTCCCTCCCCTTCAAGGATTTTTTGTGACCTCAGGGCTTCTTTAAGTGACTTTCCTTAACTATTCTGTAAAGTCTACATGATTTGTCACTGTGTAACGGCTCAAGTCAGTGTAGGAACTGAAATCTCTACCATTAATAATTCGCTACAGCTAATAATTCGCTGAAACAACAGCTCCCCCCTTTTGTTGAGGGGCTCATGTGTACTAGGTCCCACAAACAGCCTAGGGATAGTGGTTTTCTCACTGGGTCATGTTAAATAAAGATAAGCCCCATGACTGGGACTTTTCTAGAGGGCTGCCAGACAGGTGAAATGGTGACAATTCTCTTGGATGACTCCAAACCTACGTAGGGGAATTTGAAACTATTCCAGCGGTTGCCAGGCCACTGGCTTTCACAGCTACTGTGGTTCAAGGTTGCTGGTTTTCAAGGCTACCACAGAGCTGGGGGGGGGGGGGGGGGGGATGGGATTGGGACAGGCTGAAATACTACAAAGCTCACCGTTCTTACAGAGAGTCACCCATTTTTGTTTTTTGTTTTGAGTACATGCTCCTCAAATTGTTGCAATACTTTGGTTCATTTGTGGAGTTTGCAAAGGTTGATTTTGACAATTTCTGCCACTGTTCCCCTTGCTTTTGTGGAAGATCCGAAGTTCAGACATCCCTACTTGACCATTTGTTTGAAAACGCTCCTCCCGGATTTCTTTTAGTAGGGAATGGAATACCTAAGATTTCTCTTTAATTAATGCAACGTGCATATACTGGATTCACTTAAAACAGCAGACATTCTGCCTAGGAGATACCATCCAAATGAGAAAACTGGCTGGCTTCTCAAATCTCATAGTAGAATGTCGGCACTGGTTTCCAGACTATTGCATCCACCGCAGGTTAGAACACGAGTTCAGAGGCGCCCGGGGAGCTCAGTTGGTTGAGAGTCCGGCCCTTGATTTCAGCTCAGGTCATGATCCCAGGGTCGTAGGAAGGTGCGTAGGAAGGACTTATGGATCTGGGCTCGTGGTAGGCCATTTCAAGAAGGGTTCCGTGAATCAGAGGTTTACTCTCGATTGGGTGCTTTCAGAGCACCAAGCAATTCCACAAATGGGCATCTTCATTCTAATCTGGGAGGCAGGAGGAAAAGTGACCTAAAGGCGATGGCAAAGCAGCAGGAATCAGTCATGTAAGCCAGGAGGGGGAGGGGAGGTGTTCTGTCTTTTGTGGTTTGCACAGTACTTTTTTTAAACTTTTTTTTCTTGATTTATTATATTTGCAATGTTGTGCAATCATCACCATTATTTCTTTTTTTTTTTTTTTCTGAGAGAGAGAGAGGGCACAAGTGAGCAAGGGGCAGAGACAGAGGGAGAGAGAGAGAGAGAGAGAGAGAGAGAGAGAGAGAGATGCGGGGCTCACCCAAAGCAGGGCTTGTGCTCCTCCAATGTGGGGCTCAAACTCACAGACCACGAGACCATGACCCGAGCCGAAGTCCTGTGCTCTACAAGCGCCTGGTGTCTCCAGACGCCACCCAGCAGGGGCACCTTCATGGCTCAGCGGGTTAAGAGTTGCGACTCAGGTCATGACCTCACGGTTCGTAAGTCCGCGCTCCGCATCGGGCTCTGGGCTGCCAGTGCAGAGCCTGCTTGGGATTCTCTCTCCCGCTCTCTACCCCTCCCCCCGCTCGCTCTGTCTCTCAAAGTAAATAAAATTTTAAACTAATTTAACATATCACCCGGCAAAGTGACCAATCGTTACGTTAACCGACCCCTCCCCACCCCAATTACAAAAACACCCTCCCTTAGGGGTGGCACCACCCTCAATGAGAACCACAGCTCTGAGTATTCTAAATCCAACCGCCAAATCGCACTGAATTAAGGGTACATAATGAAGAGTACGTCAGACCACACCCTCACGGAACTATCTTACCAAGTCGTACTTAATGGCTTTGCGTCAAAAGTTGGCTTAAAAAGCTGCCCAGATCAAAGGCTCTTTTTTTATGTTTATTTATTTTTGAGAGAGAGAGAGAGAGAGAGAGAGAGAGAGAGAGAGAGAGCATGAGTGGGGGAGGGGCAGAGAGAGAGGGCGACACAGCATGTGAAACAGGCTCCAGGCTCTGAGCCATCAGCACAGAGCCTGATGCAACTGGAACTCACGGACTGTGAGATCGATCACGACCTGAGCCGAAGTCGGACGCTCAACCGACTGAGCCACCCAGGCGCCCCCAAAGGCTATTTCTTTACTGCAGAAATGGTGCCCCACGCGTTGGCCACCAACAGCTGGTGTCCTCTACGTAAAGCTTCGCGTGAGAAATACGCAGTCAGCACCGCCAGCTGCCACCTAATGTCCCCTTGCCCCTTTTCCCCTACTAACAAAATCTTGCTTTTCGTCAAGGCAGCAACGTGCCTACCCAAGTACCCGCTTTTCCAGACTCCCGGACACCCGACGGACGCCATTTTGCCTAATGAGTTGTAAGGAGGCTTCCCTGGAACTTCCGGAAAAGCTTTTGCTTTTCTGATAAAAGGGCACAGAGGCTACTGGAGCCTGTAGTCTTCTTTCTCAAGACTAGATGAGTCATCTTCAGCTGTGACAGTCATCTCGTGACCCTGAGGCAATGAGCATGGGGACAAAAACTGGCTCTCCGGGGCACTGATGACTAGCCTCGTCAACACCAGTAAACTGCCCACTTCCAGACTTCCTTTGTGGAAAAACACACAGACCTCTTTTTTTTTTTTTTTTTTTTTTTTTTTTTAAGTAGGCTTCGCACCCAGCACAGAGCCCAGTGCGGGACCCGAACCCACGACCCCGAGATCAAGACCCGCGCAGAGACCAAGAGTTGGACGTTCAATCCACTGAGCCCCGCCAGGGGCCCCAAATCTTCATTTTTCGGAGCAGGAAGTCAAAGTTGAAAAGCCAAGAAACACTGTAAGAATATGATTTCGAAGTATGGCAGTACATCCCCCAAAATATAATAAAGACAGAAGCAGCTGAAGAGACTTGCTTCTGGGGAGGAGAGTTGAGACTGGGTAAGACTGATGCTTTTCCTTACAGCTTCTGTAATACTTGATTTCTTGATTCAAGTGCTTTTTTTTAATTAGTTAATTGTAACTAGTTAATTAGTGAAAAGTTACAGATGACTTCTTTCTTGGCATGCAATTATAACTTCTTCAGGAAATCATATGCTTCCTCCTCTCTTCTTTAGAACAATATGAAGGTTTTAAGGAATGCGTCCTGCTTCTCATGAGAACCAGGTATTATTTTGATGATATTTTTAATTGAAAAGTAAACAGCATGCAATTTTAGAATGTGCTGTTCAAAACCGACAACGACGACCGGCTCAGTCAGTACAGCATCTGACTCTTGATCTCGAGGTCGTGGGTTCGAGCCCCATGTTGGATGTAGAGATCACTCAAATACATAAAACTTAAAAAAAAACAAAAAACAAAAACAGCAACAGACTAAGTTTGAAAATCACTGCACTGTGGCAAAAATTGGCACAGCCGAATTAGACCTGCGAATATAGTCAGTGTGGTTTCACAGGTGTCTTCTTTCTTCCTTTTAATTTTTAAGCATTAAAACATCAGGGGCATCTGGGTGGCTCAGTGGGTTAAGTGCCCCATTTTTGGTGTCCGCTCAGGTCATGATCTTACTCACGGTTCGTGTATTCGAGCACCGCGTCAGGCTCTGGGCTGAAAACTCAGAGCCTGGAGCCTGTTTCAGATTCTGTCTGTCTGTCTGTCTGTCTGTCTCTCTCTGCCCCTCTCCCACCTCATACTCTGTCTCTCTCAAAAATAAACATTAAAAAAAATTTATAAGCCTTAAAAGGTCAGATTTCACATAAACACCTAGACTTTTCATTTCTCTGAAAAATTTAGAAACTTAGCAACAGAGGGACCACATTCCTGAGTGGCAACAAATGGCTGAAAGTAAGAAGCTTCTGGTCCCTTTGGACGGTGTGTGGACTCTCCTAGTTGGCAGTTTTTACCTGGTTGACTTTGCTTGTCTGGTCCCACCTGCACTAAGGGACAAGGAGTCCAATCTCTCTTCTTGCAAAAGGAAACAGCATTGGGCGATGGAAAGATTACTGCATTAGGACTTAAAGTTCCGTAAGTGTGACTTATATAGAAGTCAGAGTGGACTATGACGTCATGCTAAAATTAACCAGGTAATCAACTTAACCAGGCTTTAACACCCCAAAAGGTTAGGGGCACCTGGGTGGCTTGGTCGGTTGAGCTTTTGACTTCGGCTCAGGCCATGATCTCACGGACTGTGAGTTCGAGCCCTACATCATCGGGCTCTGTGCTGTCTGCAAAGAGCTCGCTTCGGATCGTCTGTCCCCCTCTCTCTGCCCCTCCCCTGCTGGCACTCTCTCTCAAAACTAAACAAACAAACAAAACAAACAAACAAAAAAAAACCACCAAAAGTTTATTTCCCACTTGGGCTGCATGTCTCACAGTCACAGGTAGGAGGACTCTGCTCCACGAGTCGCCCTGTGACCCAGGCTGGCGGAGGTTCCGCCATCTTGAATGGCACGGGTTGCCACCAAAGGGGAAGAACGATCAGAGATTCTCCCGTCTCGCCTTCCTCGCCCAGAAACGACACTGGCCACTGCCACTCACACGTCACGGCCGTAACTAGTCACATGGGCTCCGTTTAATTAAGGGGGGCTGGGAAAGGTGGAGCAGACGGAGTGTCTGGTGAGCGTTACGAGGTCTACCGCGTGCAACCTTCAAGTGAGCCACTTCATGCAGCTCAGGCTTCGTTATGCATTTGAAACACGAGGCGACGGATGGGTCTTTCCGGCCTTTGAGGTTCTGGGGCGAATCGGATGGGACCGTACATACCCCGGGACTGTGACGGGCTCTAAAAGTTACACAAATCGACAAGGATCACAGTGGCTATGCGTTGGTGGAAGTTAATGTGCTATCACCCCCACACCCCTGCCTGTGGATTTCAGAGGTGGGCTCCAAGAACAGGAACCCCGGGGGCTGTAAAATGCAAGGCTGCTTTCATCTTAATGGCCCCACGCAGACACCTCACCTGTACGCAAGGCTGGCCCAGGGAAGAGGAAAGAGGAAAACGACGCTCGCTACCCTCAGTCTGTCCCGAGCAAACTGTCAGCCTTGATGAAATGACTCAAGTAGGGGTGGCCCATTTTCCTTTCCGGAGACGGCCACACCGTTTCTCTCCCCCAACCGCGTAATCGTGGTTAGAATGTAATCTTGACAACCCTCTCGTCAAGCTTGGGTCCACGTCACCCTTCCCTTGAACTCAAGGGGACCCGGGGCGACTGCTTCAACCTACAGAGGACGGCGCGAGTGACGTTCCGCGGATTCTCAGCCTCGCCATTAAGAACACCACGGGCCGCTCCCGCTGTCTAGGGAGGCTCCCTCTTAAGAGTCCGCCTGCCTGGTCGCGAAGAAGCCCTAATGAGCCTGCACAGGGACCTCACGGCACAAAGACGTCAGTGCTCCAACAACCTAGCAGAGGTCCCAGCTGATGGTCGCCCTCCAGACTCGTGGCTGAAGGCACCCCCAGAGTTTCCTGCCCCGGGGCCGGCCTTCAAATCTTCACAGCTGAGCCCCAGGCACCGCAGAGCCGAGCAAAGGCACCCCAACAGGCTACATCCAAATTCCTGCCCCACGCCGTGCGTGTCTACGCACAGCAAAAGGACCGTTTTTCGCCACCACTAAATTTTTATGCAGCAACAGCATCCGCAACAGCGGCACTCGTTAGCACCTGCAGCACTGGCTTAATTACCACACAGAGAAAGGGACAAAGATGTGTTTACTGAATTATTACACCTCAAATGCCATACTTACAGAAACAATTACGGGGGATGCTAAAAATACTCCGGACTGATAAGAATTCAGTGATGCTATAGCAACAGAAAAGCCAAAACAGTAACACTTAAACAAGGGGAGGGTTTGTTTCTCGCCTGCAAATTCAGACGGGCCGTTCAGGGCTGCTATAGACAGACGTCAGGGAGAACTCAATCTCTCTCCACCTTATTTCCGTTATTCATGAAAAGAGGCTTCTGCCCCACAGCCCAAGATGGCTGCTTAAGCTCCGTCCATTGCGTCCACATTTCGGCTAGCAGGAAGGACAAAAGGGGATCGGATGGGTAGGCCCCTCCTTTTAAGAACACTTCCCGGAAGTGCATCCATTGGCCAGAACAAGGTCACGTGGCCACGCCAAGATGCAGCTAGACAATCCGAGGAGAACTCCGTTGCCATGTCCCTGCTAACAGGTGGCAAACCTGTGGAAGGGAAAAATGGACACTGGGAGGCAAGTGGTAGATTCCGCCACGTGGAGATTCCGAGGTTCAATTCGTATTTGGCTTGGGATTACGGGTCCAAATAATTAACACGGCTACCTCAAAAACCATAGCAACGTGGCCCCTGTTGGACTCCCAGCTCTAAAGATGTAGGTTAGAGCCGTCAGATGAAATAAACCCATGTCTATGCAGCATCAACTTTCCTCACCAGACGACTATATGCACAATGGCAAACAACACTTAATAAATGTATAAGCACTTACTAAATTCCTGAGTGAGCACCTGGATGGCTCAGTCGGTTCACTGTCCGACTTCGGCTCAGGTCACGATCTCACAGTTCGTGGGTTCGAGCCCCACATCAGGCTCTGTGCTGACAGCGGGAGCCTGGAGCCTGCTTTGGATTTTGTCTCCCTCTCGCTCTGCCCCTCCCCCACTCGTGCTGTCTGTCTCTCTCTCTCTCTCTCTCAAAAATAAACATTAAAAAAAATATTTTTAATAAAATAAGTTAATGATTCCTAAGAAAGCAGAAGACATTTAGAGACAAATAGTTCCTGTAAAAACCATTATGTACCCTGGTGAGCCTTCCAGTAATCTGTTTCCTTGGATATGTCACTCAATCAAAAATTCCATTTTATCAGCTATAAATTGGTATCGCACATAAATGGTTCGTCGCAAGGATGAAATGAGGTCAAACGTGTCCAAGTGCTTTGTAAACAGTAGAGTTTTATACAAATATAGAGTTATGCACCTTCAAGCTATCACTCCAACAAAGACTTATTCAATTAAACATCTTTTGAAAAATTTCAACAAGGTATAAATACATTCACAAAATAATCTGTTGGTTGAAAGACTCCAACAAAGTTTACAGAACCTGCAACAGAATTTATAGACTCCTACAACAGCTTGGAGACTGTTACATATATTGCCTTAAGAAATACCATTAATACAAATGCATGATTTACAATACCCCCATTATAGCAAGAAAAAAAAATAGATTCATAAGATAAAATGTCTTGTGGGCATTTATTATGCCAAGTATTTAAATGATTATTCTCACTATGACATAAGAATAATACTCTTTTAGCGATAAAAGAGAGCTTTCATTAGGCCAAGGACCAACAAAGAGCCTACGGAAAGTGGCAAAGTGAAATCTTACTAACCCTTCCGAAAAATAAATAGAACAGCAGCAATCTCTAGGGGAGCCCCTAAACATAAACTAGGAAAATTCCATTTACATTAATTGGGCCCTAACTACACGACTTGTTACAAATGAAAGGAAACGAACTTGACGAACTAGTTAACCACTGGCCCGAATTTGGTTTTTACCTGCCTGTGAGTGCCTAAGAAGTCTCATCACAAAGTATGTATTAAGTTGTAAAGTTAACAATTATTTCTAACTTCTAAATAAGCCAAAGTGCTCACTCTCACCACGGAAGCAAAACTTCCTTCTGACGACGATCTACAAGACAAATATGTACACATCTAGAGTTCTGAGAGACGGGGAACATCTTCCATATTCTATGGGTCAAAACGCAAAGGTCTCCATTCATATGCACGTAAAGACACTTTCATTAACTTGAGACATATGGACATCACCTACGTAAACCGGGAACCAGTTTGGACAGTGTCTCTGGCCACACCATACTTTCGAGCCCCAGACGCTAGAGAGACAGTAAAAAACTTAACGTGAAAACGACTTTTCCAATTTTTTAAAGCAAGAGATTAATAAACTGGAAAAACAAACCCAACGTTCCTCCTTGCGACATGTACTCAGTTCCAAAAGGTTCAGAGTCCAGAATCTCTCCAGCCATTCCCCCGCGTAACCGAATACACGAGCTTTCTCCCCCCTCTTCAGGAAGTCTGATCATCTCCAGTGTTCTGCAAGAGGGAAAAGAACCGCTTAATATCGAGAACAATTTTACTTAAAACACCAGACTTCAAAGCACTAGGAAAACAGCCCATCCTTGGAAGTGAAGCCAGTTGCTACACTGCCTTACCGTCCATGGCCCAATCATGTGAAAAATTACAGACATGGGGGCACCTGGGTGGCTCAGTGGGTTAAGCTTCTGACTTCGGCTCAGGTCATGATCTCACGGTCGGTGAGTTCGAGCCCCACGTCGGGCTCTGTGCTGACAGGTCAGAGCTCGGAACCTGTTTCAAATTCTCTCTCTCTCCCTCCCTCTCTGCCCCTCCCCGGCTTGCACACATGTTTGTTAAGTATTCCATAAAAATGAAACACTACAAGAATTAGAAAGGAGTGCATGAGTCACTGACCGCATCCAAATCACCCTCACATCCAGAAAACACTTGCCTGTCTTAACAGCTGCTTTCCGAGATACGATGTGGCCATGTTGGTTAAATTCTTCCTGCTGCCCACTTTGCACCTGATGTAGCCGTACAGGTTGGCACCTTGTAGCACCACACCCATGATAACCACCGCCTGGGAAGGGAAAAATAATCAGCGGCTACTGGACTCAAACTGACCGAACTTTCTCTGTGCCATACGTGAAACAAGGTGGACTGTCGCGGGAAAAAGAAGGAAAAAGGAAGCTCGCGGATGAGGCTTATGCCAATGAGACTCCTTCACTTGGCAGAACAGGCTTATCCAATACGAGCTGTGCACAAGGCACTTCGTCATCACCACCCCCCAGAAAAATAATTCCTAAACACATATTCTAAATACCAGGCGCCAGGCCAGTCCCTGGGGATGCGGTGGAGGGACCATTCTCTCTAGTACTTTCTATGGGTCTGTGAATAAAGATATAAATAAATAAATGAGAGTCAGAAGAGACTCAAATGTTAGTTATTCCTTTAAGAATTACGAAAGAATGAGGGGCACCTGGATGGCTCAGTCGAGCGTCTGAGTCTTGGTTTCAGCTCAGGTCATGATTTCACGGTTCGTGGGATCGAGCCCCATGTCGGGCTCTCTCCCTCTCTTTCTGCCTCTCCCCGGCTCACCCTCTCCCTCTCTCAACATAAATAAACTTAAAAAAAAAAGAATTATGAAAAAATGGTCATGAGATAGGTCAAGTTCAATAAACCAAGAACATGCAGAGGGGAATCTTGGCTCTCTGCTAAGGTGTGTGTGACAACTGGCTTCTGGGAGAGCAAAGCAGCACCCTGAGGTAACAATCCACAGATGTTTGCCTCCTGTGACAAGCGGGACGTCGGGGGGGGGGGGGGGAGGGGTGCACTAGGAGGAGATGTGCTTTGGCTGAGTTGTTTCTTCCTGGGGCCACATCCAGGAACCTATAGGTGACTCGACTAAGATCACTAAGAGAGAGAAAGAAACTTAAGCCTATTCTTTAAATATAAGGGAAGAAAAGTTAATTAGGACAATGTGGGGAGGACCCATGGTTAACCACTCTAGAACAGGGGTTGGCCAAGTGTTTCTACAAGGCCAGATAACAAAATATTTTAGGCTTTGCAGGCCATGTGATCTCCGTGGCACTCAACTGTGCCATTTTGGCCCCAAAGCAGCCACAGGCGACACGTAAACAAATAGGCAAGGCTATGTTCCCATAAAAATTTATAAAAACAGGTGTTGGGCTGGATTTGGCTTACAGTCCATGGCTTGCCAACCCCTGCTCTGGAATAAACAACTCATCAACCCATCTGCTATTAAAAGGATTACCCGGGAAACGCTACATCTGTAAAAAACAACACGGCTAAACGGAGTATCTCTCTCCAATCCAGACTCACTCCCTTTAACCCTTAACAGGCTGTACAGCTGATTTTCAGGAGGTTAAAGGATTTGAATGTTTAATTAAGGAATAGGTTCATATTCCTAACAGTAGTGGAGTTATACCTGCTGTTTTAAACTTGTGTCTCAGGGAAATAAACACATTAGAATTAGACAAGGTTGCTGGTTACCTGAGTAAACATAGAACGATATTTTCATTTAAATACATCTCTTTCGACTCATGTTTCTGAAATGGGGGCCTGGGTAGCTCAGGCGACTTCGGCTCAGGTCATGATCTCGCGGTTCATGAGTTCGAGCCCCGCATCGGGCTCTGTGCTGACAGCTCAGAGCCCGGAGCCTGCTTCGGACTCTGTGTCTCCCTCTCTCTCTGCCCCTCCCCTGCTCGCACTCTCTTTCTCCCTCTCAAAAATAAATAAACATTAAAAAAAAAAAAAAAATTTCTTTTTTAAATAAGTTAAAACAAGCGGATGTCTGGCTTAAGATGGCATCATGAAGCCAGACTTCAAGATCTCTCTATCCCTAATATATAACAGGTTTATGAAATACATGGGTTTGGGGCACCTGGGTGGCTCGGTCAGTTGAGAGTCGGACTCTCGACTTCACCTGGGGTCATGATCTCACAGTTCACGGGACTGAATTGCACTGACAACACGGAGCTTGATTGGGAATCTCTCTCCCCCTCTCTCTTTGCCCCTCCCCCACTCATGCTCGTGCTCGCTCACTCTCTCTCTCTCAAAATAAACTTTAAAAAAATACATTTGTTTAAAAACGTAGGATTTAAAATAAAAGGCAAACAAGCTGGTACTAATAAACTTTGGAGAAAAAGGGCTTGTGGTCAGAGAGAGAGCCAGCTTGGTTTTGTCCCACCCAATTCTCAAAATCCCCAAAGAAGCTCCAAGGGAAATTTCCCTGATGATCGCCACCCCAACAGCCTGGAGGCAGAAGTCCAGAGGACACAGACAGATAGCCCCGGTGATAAAAGGCAGAAACAGTCACGACTCCCATGGAACCAGCACACAACACAGGCAAGAAATCCCAGCGGCCCGCCACGAGCTGCCTCTCCGGTGACGAGGAGGAGAAGAGAATGCACAGAAGGACCAGCAACCATCAAGTCCATGTTCCCGGGGGGGGGGGCAGGAGTAGGAAGAGGTTCCCGGAGAACCCGGGTGGTCGTAACCTAGGATCCCAAACCACCTTCCACAGAACCTCTCTCACCTGTTTTAGGGAAGTGGAAACGGTGTTAGACACAGACCGGGCTGACTCTCCCAGAGGGATGCGAAGGCCCCAGGGCCCCACAAACCACCTAAAGCAAGAGGGTAGCACCAGCAGGGAGCACACGCCCACCCAGGGAAAGGAACCGTACGACCTAAGAGAAGGTGAAGCCTGAGCAAGCCAACAAGGCAGCCAGAGGCCGGGCCGCGTCGTCCTCACACCTACTCTCAGGCCCCGCCAAAGACTGTTCACGCTGTAGCTCAAAGCGGAGCCCAGAAATCTGACACCACCGGGGGGCGGTCAAGGAGAACTCAGCTACGCTAAGCCAAGGTCAAGACGAGGTCTGGACAGAGCTGCCTCTGTAAGCGTGAGCAAAACGGTGGTAGGGTGGGGAAGGGAGAGGCATCCATGTAAAACTGTTTAAAAAAATAAGAAAGAAAGAAAGAAAAATAGGAGGAAAAAGAAGAAGAAAGCAAGAAAGGAATAGACTATGTAAAACACAGGTGAAGAAACGATTCTGGGAGCACCTGGGTGGCTCCGTGAGTTAAGCAGCTGACTCTTTATTTTGGTTCAAGTCATGATGTCGCGGTTGGTGAGTTCGAGCCCCACATCGGGCTCACTGCTGACAGTGTGGAGCCCACGTCAGATCCTCTGTCCCCTCTCTCTCTCAAAAATAAATAAATATTAAAAAAAAGAAAAGAAAAATGGAAAGACAGTAGAGGAGAACAGATAAAAATGACCCTACATAGAGGTAACTGGTCCCCCAGAATCAGAGAAGCCAAAAAATGGAACGTAAATAAATTTAAAGACTTGATAGAAGACAACCATCCTGATTCAAAGCAAAACCTGTGCCTACATATCAGAGGAGCATACAGTTTCCAGAAAACTCAATGCAGAAAGATAAACACAAAGACCCTCTGGATATATTGTAAAACTTTGAGAATAAAAAAAAAAAAAATTCTTCATCCAGGGAGAAAAATGATTCACTCACTTACATGGAGGTTAAGTAAACCTGACCTCAGATTTCTCTGCAAT
The DNA here is from genome assembly GCF_018350175.1 of Felis catus. NCBI lineage: Eukaryota > Metazoa > Chordata > Mammalia > Carnivora > Felidae > Felis > Felis catus. The sequence continues at coordinate 9,082,528 of NC_058381.1, forward strand.
ATTCAATATAAGAAAATGATAACGTAGGGGTGCCTGGGTGGTCAGCTGTTAAGCATCTGACTTCCGCTCAGGTTATGATCTTACAGCTCATGAGTTTGAGTCCTACATCGGGTGGGCACGAGTCCCCCTTCGGATGAGCACAAGCCCTGCTTCAGGTGAGTCCTGCTTCTCTCTCTCTCTCTCTCTCTCTCTCTCTCTCTCTCTCTCCTCCCACCCCTCAAAAGGAAAGGAAGAAAAGAAAAGAAGACAAAAGAAGACAAAAGAAAAGAAAAGAAAAGAAAAGAAAAGAAAAGAAAAGAAAAGAAAAGAAAAAAGAAAAGAAAAGAAAAAAAAGAAAGGAAAGGAAAGGAAAGGAAAGGAAAGGAAAGGAAAAGAAAAAAGGAAAGGGAAGGGAAGGGAAGGGAAGGGAAGGGAAGGGAAGGGAAGGGAAGGGAAGGGAAGGGAAGGGAAGGAAAGATGATAATGTAACGTCTTCTAAAGGCTAAGAGAAAGAACCTGGGACCTAAGGATATTAACCCAGCCAAGTCATCGACCAAGAATGAAGTCAAGGGGCTCACATCCTCAAACACGACAGGGCAAAGGGAAAGTAACACCTGCAAGTTTTGGGGGGAAAAAAAAATACCCAGCCATGAAATTTAGCCAACCAGGGGGTAAAAGGAAAAACTGCAGTTAAAAGAACTGAATCAATATATTTAAAAACAGCTCAAAGACTGAACAACCGGTAAGAAAGGTTTCCAAGGGTGATTGTCAGGGACCTTGACAACAAGATGAATACCCCAGCAAACAAAACTCAGGCAATACAGGAAGGGAAGAAACCACAGGAGGCACAGAGGAGGGTTTATCTCATTTCCTTTCCAACAGACTCTCGAGGTCAAGACACAGGCTTAAGGACGATACTTAAAACAACTAAAGTTAAGTCTATAAGCCACAGAAATCCAAAGGCGGAAGCAGGGAGGAGGGGGAGGAAGCAGGGCTGTTAACTGCACGGTCCTTCACAGCAGGGAACCGGTACAGGTGTCCTAATCCATGAAAGAGCAGATGAAACAAAGGTCTAAAGTAACAGAGAACTACTAGAAACGCCAAAAACACACCATAAACCTTCCAAATCCCAAAAAGACAAGTATGTATGTGCATATGCAAAGAAAAAAGAGCCTATGTAGCAAAACAGACACAAGAAAATATTAAAAATGTGAGGAAAAAACATAATTAATGCCAAACTATACCTGATACCGATAAATGTTAAGTGAGGGGCGCCTGGGTGGCTCAGTCGGTTAAGCACCTGACTCTTGATTTCGGCTCAGGTCATGATCTCACGGTTTGTGGGTTCAAGCCCCGCATCAGGCCTGTGCTGACAGTGCAGAGCCTGCTTGGGATTCTCTCTCTCTCTCTCGCTCTCGCTCTCGCTCTCAAAATAAACTTAAAAAAATCATTTAAAAAAATACTGAGATAAACTCAAGTATGAAAACAAGACTCACAGTTTAGATCAAGTGATAGGTTATATTTTCCCTTATGCTTTTCTAGAACCTCTTGATCCCCCTCATCAAGCTATCAAGCTTAATTCCCATTCCACTGCAGTGGAGAAGTGGCAAAAGTGATGACGTCTGGGCCTTGATTGCTGCCATTGCCTGAACTGTGTCTCCCCCAAATTCTAATGTCGAAGTCCTAACCCAGTACCTCAGAATGTCACTGCATTTGGAGACATGGTTTTTAAAGAGCTGATTAAGGTAAAATGAAGTCACTGGGGGGTGGGGAGGGGGGGTACCCTCATCCGGTATGACCGGCGTCCTTGTAAAAAGAGGAGATTAGGACACAGACACGCAGAGGAAAGACCACGCGGAAGAAACCAGGAAAAGACGGCCATCCACAAGCCAGGGAGGGAGGCCTCGGAAAGAAGAAATCAACCCTGCCAACATATTGGTCTGGGTCTTCTAGCCTCCAGGACTGTGAGAAAATAAAGTTCTGTTGTTTAAGCCTCCCAGAATGCAGCACTCCATCGGGAGAGCTGCAGCAAACTAACACAGTTGTAGAAGGCAATTCAGCTTCTGAGCAGAATGCTCCCAGTTGGAGCTGTGACCCTCGAAGGAAGCAGTCTCACTGTCACGAAGCCACCATGACGAGAGGAAACCCCAACTGGCCCTTCGGGAGCACAACATGAAGAAGCCACCGGACCTCACAGAAAGGAGACACCTTACCGGCCTCCAGCCACCCCAGCCACTGACTGCAACCACATGGAGCCCAGCCCACAGCCTCCCAGACAAGCTCTCTCCCAACTTCCTGAACCAGAAACTGTGAGATCCCAAGATGCCTCTTGTTTTAAGACGTTATATTCTGGGAAGATTTACGATATAAGCAATGGACGACCGGAACAAGTGACCAACTGATATTTTCAGAGAGGATCACTCTGTTAGTTCCAAACTAGGCTAAACGTGTTTGTCTGGAGTTTATTGAACATCCCCATCCAACAAGATAATAATGTGATAAATGTATGGTAACCTCTGTACCAGGTGGGTGAAGTCAAAATCCTCTAGGCACTTGGGGAATTGGTGAAATGGGAACTCTGAGAGGATCCTGCTCTCCGGTTCTCAGAGAAAGGCAGAGTTGGGACACCGGACTTGGGAAATTGGCGATGAAGCAGTCTATTCAAGAGAGTGAGGTCCCCAATGTTAACACCGATGGCCGCATACTGTGATCGTCCGTCAGACATCCTGATGAATCACTCAGTATGTCTACGCTGACACTCACCAGCCACTTCACTCTGAAGGAGAACAGCGCACTGAAGGCAAAGATCACCCACAGCACCGGACAGGCAATAAGTCCTAACCAAAAGATTCTCGATTCAGCCTCGGAAACAGTTTTACTCTCTTGAGCAGAATCCTAAAAAAAGAGCGTGAGTTTAATAACCAATATTGTGGTATTTACCAGTAAAAAGCTTAACATTTTTAATGACAAACACCATAACCTAAAAGTCAAATAAATTAATACAAATGACCCAAGTCCCAAGTTAGAACCCCCCAAAGGACAGTTAGTGGACCCACCACAATTTAATCTTAAGAACTGGCTTAAATATGCTTTAACTCGAGAATCTGGTACCTTCAGGGCCGAGTGGACCGTCTGTCATGACCCAACACAGAAAACGTTGCTTGTGATGGACTTCTGTTCAATTCTCACTGCACCTAACACTGTTTATTCATAAGGAAGTTTGGAATCACACCTTAGGAGGTAAGGATCAAGGAAATCAAGGCTAGCCATCCTGGTCAGGGGTCCAGAGAAAGAAATGGAATCAAGGGATTCTGGATGATGACCACAGTGTTTCAGCAATCCCCAGAAAGTTTAACTTTCTTGTTTGACTTGCCTCCACGGTGGATTTTATGATATAAGGAGTACGGGCTCACTAAGCACAACACTGCTTCCTTGCAAGTGGTACTTGTCGAGGCCCTTCCGAGCATCAGGCCAACAATGTAATTAGTAGCGTCTCCAAGAATTCTGTCCTCTGCCTCTCAAGCCGATCTCCAGGGGAACCTGAATGTTCACCGCAGATGAGCAGGCTAACCCAAAACAGATCAGCGTCCCCTGGGGCTCCTGAAGGCAGAGGCTTAAAGGAGAGACGGCTCTGATCAATTCAGATCTTCTATCCACTTGTAATCCTTCTTTTTCCTGTTCCTGCGCACACGGGGCAGTGGACCATGGGAACAAGGACAGAACAAGCTATTGGAAGCAGTTCTCTCCTAACAGGAAGAAATCCCCGGAGGTACCAGGCGAGGCAACACAACGCGGTAGGTTCTCAGAGATGCTTTACCAGCAGCCCCTGATGGGCGGCTTGGCACACAGCACAAACTCTGACCCAACCTCCTGTCTCAGAGGCTTCTTTCCCGTACATGCCTTTCTTCCAATCTCAACTAGACAGAAAAACACAGCTAAGTTTCGGGAGGCCGTCTGGTTTAGTGCTGATGTGCCGAGCAATGTGGGGTAGCACTTCCAGTCCTGAATGCTTTGGCCTTCAATATGCAAGTGTAATCTACATGTAACTTACTGAATGACACTTTGAAAAATAAAAAGGGCAGTTTACCTTCCTGGACTCAAACACCCAATGGCTTTTTCCATCTTCGTCTATGTGATTCCACCAACGCAGACCAACCATGAGTCTACCTGTGACATTCTGAGAAAGAAGAATACATACACACGCATTTTTAAAAAGTGTCATTTAAAGGCCTACGAGACCACATCTCGGCGCGAACACATCACCAACCAAAAAAATCGTGGGCTTTACCTCCACAATATCCAGTTAACAAAGACCACCACATACCAGGCCTGAACAAAACAATACAGGAAATGCAATGGCAGGACCCGCAGGGGTGGAGGTGACAGGGTGGGCGTGTCCATAAACATGACCCTTCTCGGGGCGCCTGGGTGGCTCAGTCTGTTAAGCGGCCGACTTCGGCTCAGGTCATGGCCTCATGGTTGGTGAGTTCGAGCCCCGCATCAGGCTCTGTGCTGACAGCTCAGAGCCTGGAGCCTGCTTCGGATTCTGTGTCTCCCTCTCTCTCTGCCCCTCCCCCACTCATGCTCTGTCTCTGTCAAAAATAAATAAACATTAAAAAAAATAATAAAGACATTCTTGGGGTGCCTGGGTGGCTCATTTAAGGGTCCGACTTTGGCTCAGGTCATAATCTCGCAGTTTGTGGGTTCGAGCCCGTCGGATTCTGTGCTGATAGCTCAGAGCCTGGAACCTGCTTTGGATTCTGTGTCTCCCTCTCTCTCTGCCCCTCCCCCGCTCATGCTTGGGCTCTCAAAAATAAGCATTAAAAAAAAAATTACCCTTCTCTTTTTTGCTCATGAACTTGTGCCCTTTGTCTAATTCCCTAATGTGTTCCTAAGCCCCGTGCTCTTTAGTTACTGAGACTACCTTTTCCCTACATATCCTGACTGCAGCTCCATATAACTGTGCGTCTCTAAAAATGGTGGTTCTGGACTGAAGGTTTGTGCCCCGCCCCCGCCAACCCATATGTTGAAACTCTTACCCCACCCCCATGTGATGGTATTAGGAGGTCGGGCCTTTGTGGGCGATCAGGATGCGATGAGGTCATAGGATGGAGCGTTCACGAATGGGATCAGTACCCTCTTAAGAGTCAGGAGAGTTTACTTCCTCTCTCTGCTCTGCCATGTGAAGATAAAATGAGAAAGTGGCAGTCCAGAACCCAGAAGAAGGCCCTCACCACAAGCTGACCATCCTGACAACCTGATCTTGGACTTCCAGCCCCTAGAATCAGAAAAAGAAGTTCCTACTGTTTATAAGCCACTCAGTCTGTGGTATTCTTATAACAGCCCACATTGACTAAGTTAAGACAGAGGTTATAGGCACTAATCCTCATTCAGCACCTCAAACGTACCAAGCTCTTTTCCTCTTACTAATGTAACAAATTACGACCAATGACTTTGATAGCTTTCTCAAGGTTTATTTACGCCACTGATGTTTACTGAGCCCCTACTATGAGGTACTATCCCAGCTGCAAGTGTCATGGGGAAGAGAGGCAGTCAACCAGCACACGAATGTGCCACCGCCACCACCCGTGGGAAGGGAAGGGCGAGGGAGAGGCGGTGGGGGAGGAGTGTAGGTTGCCGTAACAGTCAAACAGAAAGCTGATCTAGTCTGGGAGTCAGAAATGGCCTCCCTTGAGGAATCAACATTGGGAATAAAATTTAAAGGATAAGTAGGAATCCCTAATGCGGGAGAATATTTTTCAAGGTTTATTTATTGACTGTGAGAGACGGACAGAGGCAGCAAGTGGGGGGGAGGGGGGAGGGGCAGAGAGAGAGGGAGAGAGAGACTCCCAAGCAGGCTCCGCACAGTCAGCGCACAGCCCAACCGGGGACTTGAACCCACACAACCAGATCATGACGTGAGCAGAGACCAAGAGTCAGATGCTCACCGACTGAGCTGCCCAGGCGCCCCAATGCAGAAGATGTTTAATCAGGGGTGCCCACTAACAGATTCAGGGGTTCTGTGAAACTGGGGGGAGGAAAAAGTTGTACCTTTATTTTCACTAACTTCTGAAGTTTAGTTTATCTTTAAAATATGAGTGCAGACAACAAACCACGGCAGAAGCAGCAGTACCCGTGACTTAGATCAATAAAAACCTGCAGACACCACAGTACAGCTTTTATGCTCGCCACTGCTTTGAAAGTAACTAGACATTCCAAAAGAAGCATGTATTGTAAAATCAGAAATTTGCCTTTTTAACGCTTCCATTATATTTCAATGTACGTGACTTCCTTTGAAATCTTATGTATTTTCCCTCACGTACTGAAAAGCGTTCACAGGGGCGCCTGGTTGGCTCACTCCACGGAGCGTGTGACTCTTGATTTCAGGGTTGTGAGTTCGAGCCCCACACTGGGTGTAGAGATTACTTAAATGAATAAATAAATAAATATAAATAAATAAATGAGCTCACAACTTCATGAGACTGTGAAAGGGGGTCCATGGCACAAAAAGGTTAGGAATCCGGGTGTTAAGGTGATTCGGGAATGAGAGCAACATTCCAGAAAGATCAGTAGCACAGAGCCCTTGGGAAAAAAGTAAAATCAATCAATTTATGGGATTTGGGGTGACTGACTGGAAATGGAGTAGGAATAAGGCAACTCATATGCATCTGGTTCGCTCAAGTTAAAAACCAGTGATTTGCGAGGCGCCTGGGAGGCTAAGTTGGTTGAGTGACCATCTCTTGGGTTTCAGCTCAGGTCATGATCTCACGGTTCTTGAGTTGGAGCCCTGAGTCAGGCTCTCTGCTGTCAGCACGGAGACCACTTCAGATCCTCTGCCCTCCTCTATCTCTGCCCCTTCCCCGCTTGCGCACTCTCTCTCTCTCAAAAATAAGTAAACATTAAAAAAAAAAAAAAAAACAGTGATTTGAGGGCTGCCTTGGGTGTCGCAGTTAAGCGTCTGACTCTTGATTTTGGCTAGGTTGTGATCTCACGGTTTGTGACACTGAGCCCCACGTCGGGCTCTGCACGGACGGTGCGGAGCCTGCTTGGGATTCTCTCTCTCTCTCTCTCTCTCTCTCTGCCCCTCCCCCGCTCGTGCTCACTCACTTTCTCTCTCAAAATAAATTAAAAAAAATTTTTTTAAATATTTAAAAAAGAAAAGAAGAGCCTTCAGACCAAAATTCACATTGTAGAAATGCTAACACTGAAAGACTAAGGAAAGAGGAGAGCTGTCCCTGAAGACAGAGGACAGTCGGGGGCCTCTTTTATTGGCGATTTTCAAACAACGCCTCTTGGAATATTTTCAAACTCTTTTCCCATTATCCTGTTCTTTTCTGCTTTGACCATTAGATTATTTTCCTAATTTCTCTCTGGCTTATTGTTTTGGAAGCTTCTGGCCCTCTAACGATAAAAGCCTTCTGCCTATGTTTTTCCTCCGAGTTCAGCATTAGACACGTTCTGAAAGCTTCAGTGTAGATGATCATTGTCATTAGGGTATAAATAATCTGTATTTACAGTCTTTATTTCCTGTTTAAAGCCAAGGTATCTCAGCAGGTTGGCTTTTACTTGTAATTCTGATTTGGAAAACCATTCTCTTTAATGAATTTTTAGCTTTATTGTACCGGGCTAGAAAACAGAGCTACTCTGGGGCGTTTATCTGGGTTTTCTTCACTGTGACGCTTAACCAGCTTCTGTAAATGTTCCACAGGGACTGAACAGGAAGAGGTCCTCTGTATGTACAAAGTTCCACGGTATCGCTAGTAAGCTGAACTGCCATTTCATTTAGATCTTTCAGACCTTATTTATTTTGTGTCGCTGTGATCCGCCAGAGACGGCAAGCACTTTGACTCCTGTCACGACGTTTTGCGCATCTTCCCCTAATGCTTCTAATAGTTCTTCCCTGCACCCGGTTTGAAGGGATGCCATTCCGTGACTGGTCCTCACTGTCATTCATAAGAGACCCTTTCTTATTCCCTTGAGTGCTGTCTTACTCTCTATTTTGTCTGATAAGATTATAATGCCAGGTTTCTTCTTGTTTAAATTGGTCGGATATTATCTTTGCCTTTTACTTCCTCTACTGTTGCCATTTTAGTTAGATCTTTCGGCTGGGCTCTTGACGTTTGACCCAATCTTCAAACTGTCATCTTCAAAAAGAGGGGCTCCTGGGGGGCTCAGTCAGTTGAGCGTCCGACTTCGGCTCAGGTCATGATCTCGCAGTCTGTGAGTTCGAGCCCCGCGTCGGGCTCTGTGCTGACGGCTCAGAGCCTGGAGCCTGTTTGGGACTCTGTGTCTCCCTCTCCCTCCACACCTCCCCACTCACACTCTCTGTCTCTCTCTCAAAAATAAATAAACATTAAAAAAAAAAAAAAGAGTTTAGGGGCGCCTGGGTGGCTCAGTCAGTTAAGCGTCTGACTTCGGCTCAGGTCGTGATCTCACAGTCCGTGAGTTCGAGCCCCACATCGGGCTCTGTGCTGACCGCTCAGAGCCTGGAGCCTGTTTCAGATTCTGTGTCTCCCTCTCTCTCTGACCCTCCCCCGTTCATGCTCTGTCTCTCTGTCTCAAAAATAAATAAACGTTAAAAAAAAATTTTTTTTTAAAGTTTAATCAAATTACATTTACTGTTAAAATTAATTTGCTTTATATCTCAGTGGTTTGGACATCTGTGAAAGTAATTCTGCCACAGATAAAAGAGTGACATTTTTTAAGTCCTTGCTTAAAAAAAAAAAAAAAAAGAAGAAGAAAAACAAAATCTTTATCAGAAAATACACTTTTTGGCACTGGGTTTTTAAAACCCTAAACCCAGAAGGATTTAATTATAAGAATGTGGAAATGACCAGGAAGAACTGACCGAAGGTTGTTGTTCTATCAGGCTAAACAGACATTACATGAACAACAAAAAGAAACATGCCTCAAAACAAAATTGTGACCGGGATACAGTAAACAGTGCAGAGCGTAAAGCAACAGAAGAAATTTAAAGAAATACAAGCCAAAGACAATAAAAAAAAAAAAAAAAAAAAAAAAAAAAAAGCCTAAACAAAAGAGACCTTTATGGGGACACCTGGGTAGCTCAGTTGGTTCAGCCTCTGACTCGATTTCAGCTCAGAGATCCTCTCTCTCCCTCTCTCTCTGACCCTCCCCAACTAGAGCGCACTCCTTCTGTCTCTCTCAAAATTAATAAAGAAACTTTAAAAAGAAAAAGAGAGACCTTTATAATCCCCATTCTCAGCATTTTGTGGCCTATGGAAGCTGGCGACCACCGAGCCAGCCATTTCTGGTGGGAGAACTGAAAGGTCTAAAAAAATGGTTGGGTTGGTGGCTGGGAATAGACTTGTAACATCTTACTGGCCTCTGAATCAATACACACGTCTCGGAAATTCCAAAATTAGCTTTTTTTTTTTTTAAAAAAAACCTTTGATTTTTTTCCCCCACCATTTGACTATGAAAATTTCCAAACACACAGCACAGTCAAATTTTATAGTGAGCACCCAAATGCCTACCACTAGAGTCTGTATTTAATATTTTACTACAGTTACCTTATCACGCGTCCATCTATCTAGGTGTCTGTCTATCCACCCATCCCTCTACTTACAGTTGCCTTTGAGTTTAAAACCATTTCTTACTCCCTCTTATCCCTTCTAGCAGGGTTTCTCAACCTCTGCACTACTGACATCTGGGGTCAGAAAATTTTTCGTTGTAGGGGGCTATCCTGTGCACCTTAGGACGTTAGCAGCATCCACGGCCTCTACCCACTGGATGTCAGCAAAACACCTCCCCCAACCCCAGCCGTGACAACCAAAACTGTCTTCGGACATGGACAGTCGTCCTCTGGGGAACAAAACTGGTCCTGGTGGAGAAACACCGCCCTGGGACACGCATAGGGGCCTTTGTGAATGGTGGGCACGCTCCTCAAGAATGTGTGCATGCTCTGTCCTGGGCTCTTATCTAGATATCGTACACAGCACACCCTAAAGCAAAACAAGTGATATGAATTAGAAACAGTATACAGGACCTGTGGCTGCTATCACATTTTGCTTCTTTGTTTAATTTTAAAGCTGATGGAGGCTGACATAAGGCACAGATAAATCAGTAGTAGTGTAATAACCTACATGTGATCTGATGATAGACCTTAACACACGGGACGCCTGCGGTGACAGAAAGATATAAATGAAGACAAATCCAAGATGCTAAGGGTCATTCTCCCCCCACGGTTCATACATCGTTCAGTCTCATCACATCAAATACAACGTCAAAATGAGAAAACAATCAGACCTACCTTGACTGCCCAAAAGTCACATGACAACAACAAGATAATTGTCACCATACAGGCAATAAAGCTGCTGCTGAACAACTCACAGAGCAGATAGACGACGATGGCACTGACTCGAAAGAACAAATGGAAAAATGACGCCACCGGGTGTCTGAAAATCAAAACACAGTGAAAGAAAGGCAATTACGCTTCAGCACAGGGGCTGCGGACACAGATGAACGACGGCTTCCGCCACAGCATCCACCAGCCAGGGTTTGGCCAAAACAAGAGACGACTCTGAGGAAAAAGCAAATGGCCTCCTCTATTTTTACATTAAGTCCCATTATCTGACCGGGCCCTGCTGCCACAGAAAATACCGTATGCAAACAGGACCTGAACTTTCACAAAATATATGAGCCACTCTGCCAAGCTTGGAGAATTCAGGAAACTATACTCTCAGGATTAAAAACTATTTTGTCATATGGGGCGGGGCGCCTGGGTGGCTCAGGCGGTTGAGTGTCCGACTTTGGCTCGGGTCATGATCTCACGGTCATGATCTCACGGTTCGTGGGTTCGAGCCCTGCGCCGGGCTCTATGCTGACAGCTCGGAGCCTGGAGCCTGCTTCGGATTCTGTGTCTCCCTCTCTCTCTCTGCCCCTCCCCTGATCGTGCTCTTTCTCTGTCTCTCAAAAATAAATAAACGTTAAAAAAAATTTAAGAAGATGGGGCGCCTGGGTGGCTCAGCCGGTTGAGCATCCAACTTCGGCTCAGGTCATGATCTCATGGTTCATGAGTTCGAGCCCCGCATTGGGTTCTGTGCTGACAGCTCGGAGCCTGGAGCCTGCTTCGGATTCTGTGTCTCCCTTTCTCTCTGCCCCTCCCCCACTCGCGCAGGCGTGTGCGCGCGCGCGCGCTCTCTCTCTCTCTCTCTCTCTCTCAGAAATAAACAAACATTAAAAAAAAAACTTTTTTTTTTAATTAAAAAAGAAATTACTGTCACATAAAAAACTAATTCCAGGGTGCCTGGCTGGCAGAGTCAGTAGACCACGCGACTCTTGACTTCGGGGTCCCGAGTTCGAGCCCCATGCTGGGCACAGAAATTACTTAAGAAATTAAAATAAATAAAAATAAAACAGAACTCCTAGGCCTTCAGAAATCACTTCTGGCTTTAAGGCAAAGTAGCTCTCAGGAAGACTTTTGGTTTTAACAGCTTTATTGAGGTATAATCCATATACCCTACAATTCACCTATTTAAAATGTAGGCCCCAACAGTTTTTTGGTATATTCACAGAACTGCGCGATCACCTTTGGAACTTTCTCATTACCCCAAAAACTCGGGACCCACGGGCAGTCCCTCCTCATCCGCCCCAACCCCACCCCTCTCTCCAGCCACAGACAACCACTAACGTACGACTGTCTCTACAGATTTGCCTATTCTGGGCATTTCGTATAAATGAAAGCATACAAGTGGTCTTTTGTGACTGCCGTCTCTCACTCAGCATCATCTTCTCAAAGGTCAGGTAGACGTCAACCGCAATAAGTCAATCTCTTGACAGGGACCTGAATTTGGAATCGAAGTCTGTTTGGCTTGACGTGTTCGTGTTATCGACAAAAGATCCGATTCTGAAATCTGCACGATCAATCCGAATGCAACACGCACAGGGTCTAAACAAACGATGCACTCTTGGTAAACAAGTGGTGGAAGTAAACACACGAGGGTTCACAAAATCAGCTTCGCAGACGTGAAGACGCGGCACTGAGTAGACTCCACGGGCCAGTTAACTCCCACAGCAAATCTGAACTGTCGTCTGTGCCCCAGACCAAAGCTCAAACTGCCAGGTGGCCGCTGCGCACAAGTTCGTGACAACCGCTCTGCCTTGAATGCCACTGGCCGGCACCCGTCGACACACAGAACCCAACTCCGACGACTCACCCTCTTACCTGATTTTGGATTTTTTTGGTCTGTTAGTGGTCTCCTCTTCCGCATCAAACAGGGAGACATCCTCGGTGTCATCATTACTGTCCTAGCAGGAAAATTAAATATCCGTGAAGCAAGAGGAAACTCAGTACTTGCGTGTCTCCTACATAGAAGGCACCACGCCAAAATGGAAAGCAAAAGAAAGACACAGTCCCAGACATCGGGAATTCACAACCTAGCGAAAGGGCACCCCCATAGGCTGGCAACGAGCCATCGCTACCCTGCTGCTGAGCCCTGGGACAAACCATGGGGGGCCAACGATGCTCCTGTAAACTTCCCACGGCTGCGGCTGTGCTCAGTCACCGTCACCAGCAGGGACCCCTGGGGACAAACTCCATGCTTTTGGCTCCTTCACGAAATCATCTGCCTGCACCCGTTTCCCCAACCCCTTCTCACTAGTCTCTGTTTATCCAACGTGAAACCAGCCATGGGGCTCGGAATCTCTTCCTTTCCTGCCTCCTCCATCAATTTCCCCTTTATTTACACTCTCTTGTATCTTAGGTCTTCCTCTGGGACCTCTCCGGTCAGTTTATGAACTTCTTCAGGGGTCATTTGTTGCTGGAAAGAGGTTTCAAAAACCCTGAGCCGGGACCTCCCCTTCTGTCTTCCGCCCTCGACGCACAGCCTTTCTCCCTCTCTTGGCCTCGGACCCTCAGGGTGGCTCACACCTCGACCCGCTGCGGCCTCAGCCCAGCCTCAGCCGCAACCACGACGAACCTGCTCTCACCCCTTGCCTGGCGCCAGCCACCCACCACCCACCTGCCTTCACCTCCTCCCTGCCGGACTCCAGCCCCTCATCACCCACAGGGCAATCTTCCTCACAGGACAGTCACACCGGGTCCTTCCCCTCCCAAATCGTTCTCAGCGGTGCTCCTCCGGGTAGAAGGTAAAACTCACCTCCTCCACCCGATCCCCTCCTTCCCTTCCGAGGCTCCCTCCCACTGGGCAGCGCAGGGATACCATTCTACCGCTCCGTGTTCTCAGAAAACACCAGGGGCTCCCACCTGCCTGCCTTTCACATCTTTTCTCCACCCAGAAAGCTCTTCCCTTCTCCATCCCCTACACAGCAAGCCCTCAGGCAACACCAAATCCACCTGGGAAATTTCAGCTACAATACCGAAAGAGCTGAGAAACTTGCCCTGAAATCCCCAGGCTTCCCATTTCCAATCCCCTCCTGCCCGACAATCTTACTACAGCTCTCCAAGGACCACCTCCATCTAGACACTAAGCTCCTGGGGGCAAGGACTGTCACTGCGTTGTAATAAGTCCCGGTGTACCGCATAGCACCCGGCCAGGCGGCACAATATTTCTTGAAGGCCGGAGCGGCTGAACAAAGGAGGTAACTGCAGACTGTGATCAGAGCCAGGAGAAACAGGAGTGCAAACGGGAGCACAGAGGAGGAAGCGAATCTTTTCTACCAAAGGGCTCCGGAGGAGAGCTTATGTGCTGGGTGCCGACAGAGCAAGGCCTCCTGCTCACTCCAGTCCCTTGACTAGGTATATTTTCAAAGGCAGAGAGTGGAAACACACAAGGTCTATGTAGGGGTCCACGGAGTAAGAGAACAGTGAGAGAAACAGAATGGGGGCTAAGGTTTTAAGAGGAAAATAGACTCAGATCTGAGACCAGTGGTTCTCAACCTTGGCTCACGGGTTGAAACTGCCTTGGGTACAAGACAGAAAAACACAAAGAAAGGCAGACAGAAAGATGGAAGGAAGGAAGGAAGGAAGGAAGGAAGGCAGGAAGCAAGGAGGTAAGGGGAAAGGGAAAAGAAGAGAAGAGAAGAGAAAAGAGAAGGGAAGGGAAGGGAAGGGAAGGGAAGGGAAGGGAAGGGAAGGGAAGGGAAGGGAAGGGAAAGAAAAAGAAAAAGAAAAAGAAAAAGAAAAAGAAAAAGAAAAAGAAAAAGAAAAAGAAAAAGAAAAAGAAAAAGAAAAAGAAAAAGAAAAAGAAAAAGAAAAAGAAAAAGAAAAAGAAAAACAAAAAAAAAGAACCCTGATACCTGATCCCCACCCCAAGGTGGTCTGGGGTGTGGTTTGGGCATCTGGATTTTTTTAAAGCCCCTCAGATGACAATAATGTACAGCCAAGACTGAGATCCACAGTATGATGCTAGGGTCTGAAATGCCGACACTTCTCCTTGATCCCAACAATCCAATCTATATCCAGCAGATGGCGTGACCTCTCATACATATCATCTCCCTACTTTGACTTCATAAAAATGGACTACCCATCAGAACCATCACCACCTGGCCCCGCCCACCTCGAAGACCTTATCTCGGGCCGCACCCCCTTCTTGAACTGTGGTGGACTGATAATGCCTCCTCTCAGTCCTGCCAGACTTCCTGGTGCTAATGCTTGGAATCTGTAAATACGTAACTTTTTAGCAAACAGATTTTTGCAAAGATTTTTGAATTAAGGAGTTTGAGAGGGGAAGAGTATCCTGGTGCCTCCTTAGCCCTTGACTCGTGTTTGACTTCTGACCTGGAACTATAAGATAAATTTCTATTAAGACACTAAGTTTGGGGCACCTGGGTGGCTCAGTCGGTTCAGCTTCGAACCTCGGCTCAGGTCATGATCTCCTGGTCAGTGAGTTCGAGCCCCTCTGTGCTGACAACTCGGAGCCTGGAGCCTGCTTCCGATTCTGTGTCTCCCTCTCTCTCTGCCTCTTGCCTGCTTACATTCTGTCTCTCCCCAAATAAATAAATAAATAAACATTAAAAAATTTTAAAAAGAAAAAGAGTTTGGTTTTGGACCTTTAACCTGAAGATGCTGATACTAAGACTTTTTTAAAAAATTGAGAAGGGGAACCACTAGCATCTTCTAGAATGTTCCGATTTAGGTGTTAAATGAAAATTCTGGCCACTGTATGGAGAAGCTGGGAGAAGGAGGGGAAAGACAAAGGCACAAAGCTGTGAAGCTTTGTGCCAAGAAGCAATGGCTTGGGTCTCCGGAGGAGGCAGTGGAGGTGGCGAAAAACATCCAGATGCCAAATACGTTTTAGAGTGGAAATGACAGGATTTGCTGACGGGCTGAACGTGGGGGTAAGAGAAAAGGGGTTAAGGAAGATTCCAAAGTTTTTGTCCTGAGCAGCTAAAAATGAAAGCATCAAAGACAGACGCTTGGGCACTCCCAATATTTAGGGGTCAGAAAGATGAGAAGGACTAAGCAGTGGGAGCTGGAGAGGATGTGCTAAGGCCTAGGAGCTGAACCAGGGGGGTGGTGTCCGGGAAGTCAGGGGAAGAAAGTGCTTCCAGGAGGAGGGTCAGATCAACCGTATCCAATGTTGCTCACAAGGAGGATGAAAACCACAGAGACTACTGTATTTCTTTCTTTTTTTTTTTTTTAATGTTTCTTTTTTGAGAGAGTGCAAATGGGGTAGGAGTGGAGAGAGAGGGCGACACAGAACCCAAAGCAGGCTCCGGGCTCTTGAGCTGTCAGCACAGAGCCCGATGTGCGGCTCCAACTCACGAGCCGTGAGGTCATGACCAGAGCCGAAGTCGGATTCTTAACCCACTTAGTGGCCCCAAGACCACTGTATTTCTAACCGGTCATCAGTGACCTCACTAAGGGCAGTTTCAGGATGGCAGACGGAAGAGGGAGAAAACCAGACTAGAACGGACACAAGAGACAACAGAAAAAGTAAGAGACAAGTACAAATAAATCTTAAGGAACTAAGAACAGGGTGATACCTCAAAGGGCGTTTGGAGTGAAGTTTTTATTTTTTAAGGCAGGAGAAATTAAAGCATGTATATATGTTAACTTAAGCTTTGGTGGCGCCTGGGTGGCTCAGCCAGTTGGGCCTCCGACTCTTGATTTTGGCCCAGGTCACGATCTCAAGGTTCACAGGATCAAGCCCCCCCTTCAGGGCTCTGCGCCGACCGCACAGAGCCTGCTTGGGATTCTCTCTCCCTCTCTGCCCTTTCCCCAGCTTGCACCCGCACTCGCTCTCAAAATAAATAAATAATTTTTTTAAAAAAAACAAGCTTTTAAAAACGGAAAGGGGGCGCCTGGGTGGCTCAGTCGGTTGCGCGTCCGACTTCAGCTCAGGTCACGATCTCACGGTCCGTGAGTTCGAACCCCGCGTCGGGCTCTGGGCTGATGGCTCAGAGCCTGGAGCCTGCTTCGGATTGTGTGTCTCCCTCTCTCTCTGCCCCTCCCCCGTTCATGCTCTGTCTCTGTCTCAAAAATAAATAAACGTTAAAAAAAATTTTTTTTAAAAACGGAAAGAAAACAGTGATGATGCAGAAAAGCAAAGAGAGAATTGCTGGAGCACCACCTTCCAGCAGGCCAGAGGCACGGAAACCAGTGCACGAGTAGGCAGGATGGCCTAAGGATGGAGAACGAACAGGAAAAGAAAGGCAGAGTATGTGGGAGATCCCGGGCAAAGATGCATATGGCTGGTGGTGTGAAATTCCCTTCTGATGGCTGCTACTTTCTCGGTGGACGCAGAGGGAGGGAAGGAAGGCTGAAGGTCTGAGGAAAAAGGAACCTCAGTAGTGGCCCAGGAGGGTGGGAGAGAGAGGAGCCTGTGGGAACGGTGGGGATGAGTGCCTGGCAGCCTTAAGGGCCCGCTTGAGGTTCATGGTCACAAACTGGACTTGGGAACGGTCCGTATGGCTGTGTGTTTTTCTCCAGCTTCCTTCAGCCTGGATGCAGGTTCAGAAAGCAGAATCGAACCATCATTGGATCTTGTCTACTCAAGCAACCTCCTTAGAGTGCTCTTTACTGACCATAAATTCTAAGGCTGCCCTATTCCCAGATACTTGCTATATATGTCACTTTGTCTTTGCTGGCATTACCTGGAAGCATCCTCATATGTAACTAGTTAGGTCTCCCCACCCCAACCCATCGACAAGCCC
Organism: Felis catus; assembly: GCF_018350175.1. Lineage (NCBI taxonomy): Eukaryota > Metazoa > Chordata > Mammalia > Carnivora > Felidae > Felis > Felis catus. Next base: position 9,099,586 of record NC_058381.1, read on the forward strand.
CCACCCCCCAGCACCCTACAACTCACACATTTCAGGGTAAGAAATGTGTGCCGTCCACAGCCCTATCCTAGGGCCTAGAACGGTGCCTGGGCCATAGTAATCCCTCAACGGGAAAAAAAAGAAAAAAAAAAGGCTATGGATACTCAAGTGAAAGTGCACGATAAACAGCAAAAAGTTTTGTTTTGTTTTGTTTTGTTTAACCTAGGAAGAGATGATTCTTCTTCCTCATCTCTGGTCTAGACCTGCAAACTGTAATTAACTCTAAGGGCACAGCCGTGACCATCGAAGTGATCGACAATCACCATTAGTGTTACTTCGGCAACAAGCACTTCACTGCAAGGGCCTGGCGGTGTCTCCCACTCCTGCAGGATCGCACTGCACCCCCGAAAGTCCACGAATGGTTGGGGAAAGCCAGACCACCCGCAACTTCACACGGAGGGCGTTTCCTCAGCAAGGCACCGGCACCCGTGCGATCCGGCGCCCCACCTCTGCTGGCGATGCGCTTCTGCACACCCCGCAGCCGTCCCTCCGAGGCTCAGCCGGGGCACCCCCACCCCCCACCGAGGCCTCGGGGCCCCAGCTACGCTCCCTCCGGCTCCCCAACCCCGGGGCTCGGTCGGCCAGCGGGGGCGCGGGCACAACTGCCCCGGGACGCCAGACTCGCGTCCCCCCGGGACCCAGCAAGCCCGGCGCCCAGCCACACCCACCCTCACGACGCGCCCGCGGCCCCTCACCTGCTGCAACATGACCGCCCTGCGCCAGGCCCACTTCCGGGAGCCACGTCAGCGCGGCCACTGACGCGACCAGGTCCCCACAGGAGGGGAGGAGCAAAGCACAAGCTCAGCCCGTCCCCGCTTCCGCTTCCAGGTGCTTTGCGGGAGGAGGAACTGAGGAGGCGTGGCTTCCGGGGCGGGACGAGCGTGTGGGCGCGGCGCCCGGGGGCGGGGCGGTCTCGGGGCGGGACGCGAGGCGGGGCGAGAGATCCGGGGGCGGGGCGAGTGCGGGGGACCGTGCGTCGGGGGCGGGGCATGGAGGGAGAGGCGAACGTGTGGGCGGGGCGTCGGGGGGGGGCGGCAAATGTCTGGGACGCTATTTAGAAGGAACAGGGCGGGGGATTCGAGTTTTATTGTGGGAGGAAAATCGACGCCTGGAAACAATAAGGAATAAAGCGGGTAAGAGCGTGTGTTTGAGTCCCGGCTTCTCCGGGTACTAGCTATCCAATAACCTCTATATACGTCTTTCCTCAGTTTTGTAAAGTGAGGATGATGATGGTATCCGAACAGGGTTAAGTGTGCTTAGCACATAGTAAGTGTAATTCTTCATACTGTTTTAAGTTTAATCTCCGGTGATGTCATTTTGCTCCATGAAGGATCTGAAATCCAGAGACTTTTACATCATCTTTGAAACTGTGACTGTAACGGTGTGATTATAAGAATATCCTATCTGCCTGACCTACATCAGCGTGCTACTGGAACACTCATAGAATAATGTGTATTAGCACATTTCCTTCACCCAGGGGATCCTTTACGTTGAAATCACAATTTTTACATGGCTATTTACCGGTGCTAGTTTAAACTTAATATCCTAGGGACTCCTGGGTTAAGCGTCCGCCTTCCGCTCAGGTTATGAACTCTCAGTTCGTGATGCCAGCCCGGAGTCAGGCTCTGTGCTCACAGCTCAGAACCTGGAGCCTTCTTTGGATTCTGTGTCTCCCTCTCTCTCTCTTCCTCCCCCACTCACACTCTGTCTCTCTTTCTCAAAGATAAATGAAGATTTTTTTTTAAAAATGTTTTTAATCAGAGACAGAATGCGAGTGGGTTAGAGGCAGAGAGAGGGGGAGACACAGAATCCGAAGCAGGCTCCAGGCTGCACGCTGTCAGCTCAGATCCCCACGGGGGACTAGAACTCACCAGCCGCAAGATCATGACCCTAGCCGAAGTCAGATGCTTAATGGACTGAGCCACCCAGGGCCCCCCCAAAAAACTTTTTTAATAAATAAATAAACTTAATATCCTAATAATGAAAAAAATAAATTCTTAAAGGAGAAACCTTGGCAAAGAATTACGGTCCCGCACTTGGAGGTGAAAAGTGAAGGCCCTGAAGAGGTGGCCTGTGCCTCTAGCCTGCCCATGCCATGTGTTTGGCGCCCCATCCAGTGTGTGGGTTGTGGAGTTTTGTGTTGTTTTTGGTTTGTGTTCTACTTGAATTCATTACCACCTGTATAGGAAAGTCTCAGTTCAGTCTCTCTGCTGTGCAGGGAAAAGCCCACTTCTTCCCTACTGTACTTCTCTGCGGTCTCTTTTACTCCTCACATAAAACACTTCACTTCTGGTCACCAGATGTGTGGGAGTTCCTGCCCCACACCAAGCAGTTCTCAGTGACAGCAGCTGGGTGTCCTACAATTCAATTCAATTCTGACATTTTAAAGAGATAGAGCCAGATCCCACAGGTTATGGGCTCAGTCCCAGAAGACTCTCGTGCGTGCCAGCTCTCTCTCCCTCTTTCTGTCTCTCACATACACTCATTCTTCACACGCCAGTTAGAAACCCAGTTTATCACTGCGCTCCTGACCAACTGGCTATAGATTTGAGGTTCCAATGACCCTCCCTCTTGAGTTCAAGTAATTTGCTAGAGGAGTTCACAGAACTCGAGGAAACACTTACATGTGCCCGCTTATTAAAAGATACAGATGAACAACCGGACAAAGAGACACATATAGGCAAGGCCTGGGAGGGTCCATGGAGTTGGGGTGCATCACCCTCCCAGTGCATGGATGTGTGCACCAATCTGGAAGCACTCTGAACCCCATACTGTTGAGATTTTTACGGAGGTTTCATCACCATAGGCATGATGGATCATTAACTCCACTTCCAGCCCCTCTCTCCTCTCTGGAGCGATGTGGGGTGGGGCTAAAATTCCCAAGCTTTCTGGTGACCGACCAGCCCCCATCGAGGACCCATCCAGGAGCCCACTCTGAGTCGCCTCGTTAAAAAGAAGAGATGTTCCTGGTGTTCATATCACTTAGGAATTTTTTTTTTAATTTTTTTTTTCAACTTTTATTTATTTTTGGGACAGAGAGAGACAGAGCATGAACGGGGGAGGGGCAGAGAGAGAGGGAGACACAGAATCGGAAGCAGGCTCCAGGCTCTGAGCCATCAGCCCAGAGCCTGATGTGGGGCCCGAACTCATGGACCGCGAGATCGTGACCTGGCTGAAGTCGGACGCTTAACCGACTGCGCCACCCAGGCGCCCCTTTATCACTTAGGAATTTATAAGGGTTTCAGGAGCTCTGTGCCAGGAACTGGGGGCAGAGACCAATATATATTTTCTACTATCTCACACCATCCTATGGTCATGCTGAGCCACGGAGTAGGAGGCTTGAGCTCTCCAATCGCTCCAGTAGTGTGCCGCCCTCTTTTACCTGCCTGGTCCCCAATACCATCTTGGAAGGTCTAAGTAGAAACATCCACACACTTGATATTAGTGTCCCTCTTCGAAGAAAAGATGTCTATGCCTAATTCTCTTCCATAAGAGCCCTGAGAAGGAAAAGAACGCATAACGTTCTCCAATGCAATAGGTCAACCCCATTGAGGGTATCTCCTTTTAGATGCTTAACTGAGCTCATTGAACTTCATCAGGCTTCCGTGCAAAAATACCCGAGAATTCCAATGCATTATTCTAACACAGCCCCATCATTCATGTGCGATCAGAATGGTAGCCCTAAACTGGTAATGATGAGTGGTATTCAATTTCCAATGATCACTTTCCCATCTCCCACCAGTGAAGTTGGGCTTTCATAAGTTTCGGTGGTTTTCAGTGGGAACACAGATGCCAATCGCTCCCAGCTCCCAGTTCCCCCTCTTTTCTTACTTTGATTATATCAATTCTTTGGCTTCTAGGAAGGTAATTCGGACTCCCCACATTGCCAAGGGCCAGTCCAAAAAAAACAAACAAAGAAAACAAGTAGCCAAACCCCAACATCCACTTGGTTTTCTGTTTATTGTAAGATGTTCATGCCCCAAGGCTGGTTCAGATAAACATGTTTTGTCCAAGTTCAGGAGCCGCTATTTTCCCTTGCTTCAGGAAATTATCTATAGGCAGGCCTTGGATCTTCCTGATCCATGCAGATTTGCTGGCTTTTTCTGGATCGAGCACTTTACTGGGCTTCCTGGCCTGATACTCCTTCCTCTTGGCCTCCCTGGACTCTTTCTCCTCCCTTACAGTCAACAACATGAACTGAGTGTTCGCTCTAAAGGGGTCAAGGGTCGTACAGAAGTGAGGTCGTTCTCTCTTGACAGATTTGGTTGTCATGCCCGCTGGTGGAGGCAGCATGCGGTTCGGTTTAATGACCTGCATGCTGGTTAATGGGCTGAAGGCGCGCACGGTCCCGTCGATGGAGCTGGTCACTTGGTCTTCACCCTTGCAGCTGCCGGTGAGTCGGGGGTGGATTATCACGGGCTGGGGTATGGTGGACTGGACTCGGGGACCGTGCAAAGAGTTCTTCAGGGTGGGCTGCAGTTTCTGGATCTCCAGGGGAATGTTGGTTTGTTTCACATCTACGGGAGGCTCGCTGCGCCTCAACCTATCAACTGCGTGTTGGATTGATTTTCCTTTGAAACTCAAGACCTTCCTTGGGTGTGGAATTGAAGGTCCCTGGGCATCGATGACTTGGGTTTGCGGCCTACGGGGATAGGCAAATGCCCCCGAATTATGGGCCTGCTGCAGGGCATTAACGGTCAGTAGGAACTGGTCAGGTGACATAGGGATTTGCCAGGACTTTTTCTTCGAGCACTTAATCATGTCTACGGAGAGTCTTTCTTTTTGAATTTTCTCATCATCTGGTTTTTCAAAAAAAGAAAACAAAAGCAAGTCAGAGTGTTCCATGAAAAATAGTAATTCGTTATGCATGAAAGTTAAACCCATCTGAGGTCTTTGTTGTCCAATGGGTATGCCATCATGTGGGCAAAAATCCTCTATAACACTAGAAATTATGACATATTCAACACGGCAAGTTTTTACGAAATATACTGGTATTTGTGTACAAGTGTGTATTAAGCTCTAGATATGCATATTTTGGAGGGAACATATGTGATCCCAATGTTCCACACATTTTGTGACTTCCCTGTGGGAAGGTGCTTTCTACCTCATTTATGATTCACACAAAATAGGCCTTATAAATTTATAGTAACAAATCTCTATTTTTTTTAATGTTTATTTATCTTGAGAGAGAGCACAAGCGAGGCAGGGGCAAAGAGAGAGGGAGAGAGAGAATCCCAAGCAGGCTCAGCACTGTCAGCACAGAGCCAGACATGGAGTTCAGTCCCATGGACCGTGAGATCATGACCTGAGCTGAAACCAAGAGTTGGACACTTAACCGACTGAGCCACCAGGTGCCCCACCGATCTCTATTTTTAAATTTTTTTTTTCAACGTTTATTTATTTTTGGGACAGAGAGAGACAGAGCATGAACGGGCGAGGGGCAGAGAGAGAGGGAGACACAGAAACGGAAACAGGCTCCAGGCTCTGAGCCATCAGCCCAGAGCCCGACGCGGGGCTCGAACTCACGGACCGCGAGATCGTGACCTGGCTGAAGTCGGACGCGTAACCGACTGTACCACCCAGGCGCCCCCGATCTCTATTTTTAAACAAAAACTGCATCACAAAGTTTGACCTCTATCTTATTAATTATTTATCAAATTTGATTCCAAATGATCTTCGGACATTTTCCAAACTCAAAACTGCATCAAAATATACAGCCTAAATATATCACAATGTGACCAAAAAAGGCATTTCCTGAACAAGAGTTCCTAAAATGTTTTTTAACGATAGCAGCAGTTCTAAAAGTCACTTGACAGGGATAAGGGATTCATTCTGACATGCTGCATGACGGTCAAGACTTCCAAGGCGCCTACTACCTAGAAGTAACAAGGATGTCTTCACATGTGAGCAAATCTATTATCTCTCTTTCACTTGGGCTTTTCACTCCCTCCAATACCTCACAGATACACTGAAAGCATTATCCCCATTTTATGAAAGGAATAACTGAGTCATGAAAGTCATTGTCTAGTCTGACCTAACAATTAAAAGTCTGTACGTGGGGTGCCTGGGTGGCTCAGTCAGTTAAGCGTCCAACTTTGGCTCAGGTCATGATCTCGCGGTTCGTGCGTTCGAGCCCCGTGTCAGGCTCTGTGCTGACAGCTCGGAGCCTGGAGCCTGTTTCAGGTTCTGTGTGTGTCTCTCTCTCTGCCCCTCCCCCACTTGCACTGTCTCTCTCTCTCTCTCTCCCTCTCTCTCTCTCTGTCAAAAATAAATAAACATTAAAAACAATCTGTACCCCAAACTATACCAATGCATAACTAGCAAATAAAATGCAACAGTGTGCCGAACATATAATTTTCCTTGACAAAATAGGTTTTATCCCAAGATGTTTGTGTATGGGCATACTAAAATGGGATAAAGCTTCAAATATCTCCCTGTCCACTTTGTTAAATAAATAATATTTTATTAAATTACTAAATGTTAAATTATTACATTAAATAGTATTTAATAATTATAATATTGAATTGATGATTAAATATTGTTAAATTGATGTTAAAATAGTAAATAGTAAAATATTAAATATTTTTACTAAAGCATATAAAACTAAATAAAATTAAGATGCTAAAATCTTCCCCACTGTCCTTTTTAATCCCAGAATCAACCACTCTGTGTGTGTGTGTGTATGTGTGTACATGAAAACACAGTTTTTCTCCTTTAGAAAAAGGAATTGTTTTGGGGCACATGGGTGGCTCAGTTAGTTAAGCATCTGACTTCGTCTCAGGTCACGATCCCACAATTTGTGGGTTTGAGCCCCACGTCGGGCTCTGTGCTGACAGCTCAGAGCCTGGAGCCTGCTTCAGATTCTGTGTCTCACTCTTTCTGTCCCTCCCCCACTCATGCTTCGTCTCTCGCTCTCTCTCTCTCAAAAACAAAAAATAAAAACATTAAAAAAAGGAATTGTGTTGGGGCGCCTGGGTGGCTCAGTCAGTTGAGCGTCCGACTTCAGTCAGGTCACGATCTCGCGGTCTGTGAGTTCGAGCCCCGTGTCGGGCTCTGGGCTGATGGCTCAGAGCCTGGAGCCTGCTTCTGATTCTGTGTCTCCCTCTCTCTGTCCCTCCCACGTTCATGCTCTGTCTCTCTCTGTCTCAAAAATAAATTAAAAAAGTTAAAAAAATTTAAAAAAAAAAAAAGGAATTGTGTCAAGAAAGTGGGGGTAGAGAGAACATACCTCAACATAATAAAGGCCAGACGTGAAAATCCACAACCAACATTATACTCCATGGTGAAAACTGAAAGCTTTTACCCTAAGATCAGGAATAAGACAAGGATGTCCACTCTCACCACGTTTATTCAACGTAGTACTGGAAGTCCTAGCCATAGCAATCAGATAAGAAAAAGAAATAAGAAGTGTCCATGTTGGTAAAGAAGTTAAACTGTCACTATTTCCGGAAGACATGATACTATACATAGAAAATCCTTAAGACTACCAAAACACTACTGGAAGTAGTGAGTGCATTCCAGAAAGTTGCAGGATGCAAAATTAGTAGCAGAAATTCGTAGCATTTATATACACTAATAATGAAGCAGCAGAAAGAAAAATTTTAAAAACACTCCCATTTTCAATTGCACCAAGAATAATAAAATGCCTAGAAATAAACTTAATCAAAGAGGTGAGACTTATACTCTGAACTATAAGACATTGATGAAAGAAATTGACATTGACATTGAATTGACATTGAATTGACATTGGATTGACTATAAGACATTGATGACAGAAAACAGGTATTCCGTGCTTATGGACTGGAAAAATTAATATTGTTAAAATATCCATATTTCCCAAAGCCATCTACAGATTCAGTGTAATCCCTGAACAATATACCAACAGCATTTTTCACAAAACTAGAAGGAAAAACACCGAAATACGTATGAAGCCACATAAGACCTCAAATAGCCAAAGCCATCTTAAGAAAGAAAAACAAAGCTGGAGGTATCAGAATTCAGATTTTAATATACACTAGAAGGCTGTAGTAATCAAAACAGTATGGTGCTGGCATTCAAAAAAAAGAAAGAGAGACATAGACCAATGGAACAGAACACAGAGCCCAGAAATAAACCCGTAATTATATGGTCAATCTATGACACAGAAAGCAAGAATATACAATGGGGAGAAACAGTCTCTTCAATGAATGGTGCTGGGAAAACTGGACAGCTGCAACCAAAAGAATGAAACTGGACCACCCTTTAACACTACACACAAAAATAAACTCAACATGGATTAAAGACCTAAATGTGAGACCCGAAGCCATAAAAATCCTAGAACACAGGCAGTAATCTGTCTGACATCAGTCGTAGCAAGATTTTTCTAGATACGTCTCCTAGGTCTCCTAAGGCAAGGGAAACAAAAGCAAAAAAAAAAAAAAAAAGATAAAAAGAGGGGGGTGGGAACATCAGGACTACATCAAAATAAAAAGGCTTTTGCCCCCAGCAAAGGAAACCACCAAGAAAACAAAAAGGGAACCTACTGAAGGGTGGAAGATATTTGCAAATGATCTATCCGACCAGGGGTTAATATCCAAAATATGTAAAGAACATACACAACTCATCACCAAAAAAAACCCCAATTTAAAAAATGGGCAGAGGACCTGAATAGACATTTTGCCAAAGAAGACACACGGATGGTCAACAGATGCATGAAAAGATGCTCAACATCTCTAATAATTTGCAGAGAAATGCAAATCAAAACCACAATGAGATACCATTTTGCACCTGTCAGAATGACTAAAATAAAAAATACAAGATATAAGCATTGGCAAGAATGTGGAGAGAAAGGAACTCTCGTGCACTGTTCGTAGGAATGCAAATCAGTGGAGCCATGGTGGAAAACAGTATGGAGTATTTCCACTATCGGATATTTACCCAAAGAAAACAAAAACACTAACTCAATATATGCATCCTTATGTTTATTATAGCATTATTTACAATAGCCAAGATATGGAAGCAATGTAGATGTCCAACAATAGATGAGTGGATTATGAAGATGTTTAAGCAGCCATAAAAAGAATGAGACCGTGCCATTTGAGACAACACAGAGAGTACCTGGAGGGTATGATGCTAAGTGCAACAAGTCAAACCAAGAAAGACGAATACCACCAGATTTCACTCAAAAGTGGAATCTTAAAAAAACAACAACAACAACAACAATAAACGAATAAAAGTAGAATCAGACCTATAAATACAGAGATGGTTGCCAGAGGGAAGGGGGTGGGGGAAGAATGAGGAAAATGGGTGAAGGGGAGTGGGAGATACAGGCTTCCAGTTACTAAATGAGTTAAGTCATGGGAATAAAAGGCACAGCATAAGGAATACAGTCAATGACATTGTAATAGCAATGTAATGGGGACATAGCATAATGTGTTAACTTGTCAAATCAGTATGTCATTTACCTGAAACTAATGGAACATTGTGTGTCAACAAACTCACATTTTTTTTAATCTTTATTTTTGAGAGAGAGACAGAGTGCGAACAGAGGAGGAACGGGGTGGGGGTGGGGGGGGACACAGAATCCAAAGCGGGCTCCAGGCTCCAAGCCGTCAGCACAGAGCCCAACGTGGGGCTTGAACCCACAGACCGTGAGATCATGACCTGAGCCAAAGCCGGACGCTCAACCAACTGAGCCACCCAGGCACCCCCCCAAATTTTTTAAAAAAGGAATTGTGATAACTCATTGTTCACTAGGGTATCTTTTTTCGTATAATAATATATCATGGATCTCTTTCCAAGTCAATACATGTAGGTCCTCATGATACAATTTTTAGCTGTTAGCGAGTATTCCACAGTGTGAATTTTTCCGTATCTACTTCATCACTGCCCGCTGGTGGACATTTAGCTTGTTAGTGATCCACCTCAAAGAAATGCAGAAACTATTTTTACTTACCATATAAGCAAGTACAAAATGATGGCTAAAACCCAGTTTGGACATGCCTGGGTGTGGTGGGAGCTCTCATGCATTGTTGGTGGGACTGTAAATTGGTATATCATTTTTAAGGATAACTATGGCAATATCTTTCTAATTTTTTTCCAAATCCAATCAGCTATGTTAGTGTTCCCCTCTTTTTGTATTATTTTTAAAAATTTTAATTCCAGTATAGTCAACATGCAGCATTATATTAGCCTCGGGTGTACAATGTAGTGATTTGACCATTCTGTACATTACTCAGTGCTCATCAAGATAAGCGTACTCCTTGGGAGTGAGCCAAAGCATAAGAGATTGTTAAAAACTGAGAACAAACTGAGGGTTGATGGGGGGTGGGAGGGAGGGGAGGGTGGGTGATGGGTATTGAGGAGGGCACCTTTTGGGATGAGCACTGGGTGTTGTATGGAAACCAATTTGACAATAAATTTCATATATTGAAAAAATAAAAATAAATAAATAAAAATAAATAAAAGGAACAGAGCTAAAAAAAAAAAAAAAAAAAAGATAAGCGTACTCTTAATTCCCTTTACCTATTTCACCCATCCCCCCACTCACCTCCCCTCTGGCAACCATCTGTTTGTTCTCCATAGTTAAGGGTCTGTTGTTTGGTATCTTTTTTTCTTTGTTCCTTTGATTTCTTATATTCCACATATGAGTGAAATCATACAGTATTTGTCTTTCTCTGACTAACTTATTTCGCTTACCATTATACCCTCTAGATCTATCCGTGTTGTTGCAAATGGCAAGATTTCATTCTTTTTATGGCTGAGTAATATTTCAGTGTGTGTATGTGTGTGTGTATGCACAAATATATATAATGTACATATGTGGGGTATATATATGTATATACTTGTATATAGTATATGTATATATTCAGGTAAATGCACACACACACACACACACACACACACCCCACATCTTCTTTATCCATTCCTCTACTGATGGACACTTGGGTTGCTTCCATAATTTGGCTATCGTAAATAATGCTGCAATAAACATAGGGGTGCGATATCAATATCTTTCCAATTTTTTTTATGTTTATTTATTTTTAAGAGAGAGAGTGTGTGAGAGCAGGGAGGGGCAGAGAGAGGGAGACAGAGGATCTGAAGCAGGCTCTGTGCTGACAGCAGAGAGCCCGATATGGGGCTTGAACTCACGAACTGTGAGATCATGACCTGAGCCAAAGTGCGACGCTTAACCTACTGAGCCACCCAGATGCCCCGATACCTTTCTAACTGTTAAGGGCCGTTATCCTTTGTCTTGGCAACGCCACTGCTAAGACTTTACCCTTGCAGGTATGCCTGTACAGGTACATAAACATACATATATTCAAGGATATAGTAGAGCCCTTGTTAGTAGAGCCCTCCTGAAACTTCACCTTGAAGCTAGTCTCTGCAGGGAGTTCGACTCAAGTGCTATCCTATTAACCAAAAATATTTGAAAGGCATTTTAAATCTTTACCACAGTCTCTCCAAAACAACAAAGGGACATTCTATTCCTGATGACACAATAGTCCCAGAAGTGAGAAGTCTCAGTGGCAGGGAGGAGGCAGGCTGTGAGACCAAAACTGGAAAGGCAGCTCTTACAGAAGTTCTCACGCTGTGCGTAAGGGAACAATGAAGGAAAACCAATCACCCTTAAGAAAAGCCAGACATTTTATCCCTTCTGAATTCTCAAAGATGAGCAAGGTCATGGGCTTGCTGAAAAACTAGATGGGGAAAAGGGAGCGAGCAAGAGAGAGAGAGAGAGAGAGGATCCTGCCCCTAATCCAGAATAAAGTATCACCGTTTGTCATATCCCCTGCAAGGATTTTTGCTTCCAAACTCTCTTGCCCGCCATCTATGCCCCTTGTTTCCTTACAAACAGGACTCGCCCTCTCCTTGCCGTATCTTCGGGGTGATTTTGACTTTCCTTGACTTTGAGGTGCCTCTGTTAACACTCCTACTGAAGATTGAGGAGGAAGTCATAGTAATTATATAATTCGATTAGGTCTACATAAGGGGGGGGGGCGCATAGCTGGTCATCGAATGATTTTCACCCAGACTATCACCTTGTTTGTTGTTGTGTCACACTAGGTAAGTCATCCGGAGCCTAAGATCTACATCCCCTCCTGCCCTTCCTCTCACCCACTTTTCCTACTGATGGCCAAGCTCTAAGCATCACCTAAACCTCTTGGGCTCCTCAAGAGAGAGCTGATCATTTGTAGTGTATGCCTGGACATGATCTCTTGATGTTCTCTTTAGATCTGGGGATCCAGTTACCCATGCCAAAATCGGGGACAGGTAAAAGGAAGGAGTCTGGCTACTGTAGCTCACTCCTAATTTATTCTCTGTGCATCTTATAAATAGCATTCCCAACAGCACTCACGCACACACACACACACACACACACACACACACGTATCTGCTTTATAACTAATATTTTCTGGGTACGCACGTTATCAATCAGGGCTCTCGAGATAATACATTCTGCATAGCTCATTTTTCTGTGGTACAATAATATCTTGCCTCTGTTTTAAGGAAATAATTATGTAATGTATGTTTGGATGGGTGCAGATGTTGGTTGCTTTTTGTATTCATGGCAAGTATATAGTAGATATTAGTTATCTACTGTACAAAGATTCTAATACGTTTGTAAACCTAGGCCTTGAAAATCAGGAGATTCTCTTGAGTTGGCTAACCAGTTGGTGAATCAAAAAGAATGGGCTCATGGGGCGCCTGGGTGGCGCAGTCGGTTAAGCGTCCGACTTCAGCCAGGTCACGATCTCGCGGTCCGGGAGTTCGAGCCCCGCATCAGGCTCTGGGCTGATGGCTCAGAGCCTGGAGCCTGTTTCCGATTCTGTGTCTCCCTCTCTCTCTGACCCTCCCCCGTTCATGCTCTGTCTCTCTCTGTCCCAAAAATAAATAAACGTTGAAAAAAAAAATTAAAAAAAAAAAAAAAAAGAATGGGCTCCCACCTTCCTTAAAGGTGAAGATTTACATTATCAAGAAATCATTGGCGGGCGCCTGGGTGGCTCAGTGGATTAAGCATCCGACTCCTCATTTCAGCTCAGGTCATGATCCTTAGTTTGAGCCCTGCATGGGGCTCTGTGCTGACAGTGTGGAGCCTGCTTGGGATCCTGTCTTTCCCTCTCTCTCTCTCTGCTTCTCCTCCATTCTCGCTCTCTCTCTCTCTCTCTCTCTCAAAATAAATAAATGAACTTAAATAAAATAAATCATGGCGGCACCTGGGTGGCTCAGTCAGTTAAGCATCCAACTTGGGCTCAGGTCGTGATCTCGCGGTTCGTGGGTTCGAGCCCCACGTCGGGCTCTGTGCTGACAGCTCGGAGCCTGGAGCCTGCTTCGGATTCTGGGTCTCCCTCCCTCTCTGCCCCTCCCCCACTTGTATGCTCGTTCTTTCCCTACAAAGAAACTCATCCTGCCACCCTCTCATCCACTCCATCGGGTACACTGAGGTGGCCTGGGATTCAGTTCTCTTACCTGTAGGTAACCTGGTTGCCCTCTGGAAAATTCGGGACCTGCGTGGTTTGCTTAACAGGGACTCCTGGGTCACAGTTTGTTGACTGGATAACGAGTCCTTCAGGCTGGAAACCTGAGTGCTAGACCTGGAGAGAACTTCCACAAGGCTGTTTTCTTCCCTGTCCTCTTCTTGCTCCTTCTTCTTTTGTTGGGCCTTGTCCGGGGAGTACTGCCACTTTACATTCTCAAACTGGAACATGAGAATATTGCTCTCCGTGTTGATCACCATCCTGGAACCAAAGCAACAAGATCGCCCACAAAAGGAGCGTGAAGGCCACCACTGCCCGGGCCTCCAAATAAGGCATTTCAATCACGGTCGTGTCCAATGCCGAGGCCAAGGGAACAGCGCCCGGGGGGGAGAGAGTGTACAAGCAGGATGGTGTCGGCTACTGGAGGATCTGGAGTGATGAAAGGTGGCCGGCGGGGCGGTGAGGGTCGTTTCCTTTAAAATTAAGTGTAAGCGCGGCCATATGTTCTGATTACTTCGCTTTCCAAATTAAAATATTTTTTTAATGGGGCGCCTGGGTGGCGCAGTCGGTTAAGCGTCCGACTTCAGCCAGGTCACGATCTCGCGGTCCGTGAGTTCGAGCCCCGCGTCAGGCTCTGTCTGGGCTGATGGTTCAGAGCCTGGAGCCTGTTTCCGATTCTGTGTCTCCCCCTCTCTCTGCCCCTCCCCCGTTCATGCTCTGTCCTCTCTGTCCCAAAAATAAATAAACGTTGAAAAAAAAATTTTTTTTAATAAAAAAAAATTTAAAAAAAATAAAATAAAATATTTTTTTAAGTTTATTTATTTTGAAAGAGGGAGAGAGAGAGAGAGGGAACCAGTGGGAGAGGGGCAGAGAGAGAGGGAGGGAAAGAGGACCCAAGGCAGATTCTGTGCATGGGGCTCAAACTCACAAATCGCTAGATCATGACCTGAGACGAATTCTGGCGTTTAACTGACTGAACCACCCAGGTGGCCCTCAAGTTAAAATATTTTTAAGTGAATTTCCATTCACGGAGTGAGTACCAAGTTCCTAGGGTGCCCAACACAGAAAACTTAGCTACTCTGCACCCCACCGTCTTGAAGTTCACTCTTTTTCTCAAGCACAGTATCCAAATACCATGTTTCTATTGCTGTGATGGGGATGAGGAAAACTGTAACAGAGGACTTTGCTCCCTCTGTCCCTCCATTATCCCCAAAGTCTCTGAGCATGCCCTAAATTTAAACAGAACAGCTGTGGGGCACCCGGGTAGCTCAGTCGGTTAAGCGTCCGACTTCAGCTCTGGTCACGATCCCGTGGTTCATGGGATCAAGCCCCGTGTCGGGCTGACAGCACGGAGCCTACTCAGGATTCTATCTCTGCCCCTTCCCCACTCTCTCGCTCTCCAAGTAAATAAATAAATGTAAAAAAAATAAAAAATAATAATAAATTAATAAAACATCAGGTTTTTGTTCTTTACCAAAAAAAAAAAAAAAAAAAAAAAGGAAGGGAAGGCAATATGGTTCAGGGAGATTAACTGATGTCTCAAGTGATCTGTGTAAAAGACAATTCTATTTGGGTATTTTCACATAATATCACCCCGAACCTAGCATATAGCAAGTGTAATACTATATATAATTAGTCATTGTTCTAGTTTCTGTAAACCCACCAGCTCAGTTCTTCCCCAATGGACACTGGACCGGTCGCTATAGCCATCCCCCACCCTCCCATAAGTCTCCTTGCGTTAGAAGTGGGCATCAGAAGGGGCCCCTGGGTGGCTCAGCCGGTTAAGCTCCCGACTTCGGCTCAGGTCGTGATCTCACGGCTCGTGAGTTCGAGCCCCGAGTCCGGCTCTGTGCTGACAGCGCGGAGCCTGGAGCCTGCTTCGGATTCTGTGTCTCCCTCTCTCTCTGCGCCTTCCCTGCTTACGCTCTGTCTCTCTCTCTCTCTCTCAAAAATAAATAAACATTAAAAAAAAAAAAAAAAGAAGAAGAAGTGGGCATCAGAGACAGATGGTCAGAGAAGGCAGGGCCAGGGAGCCAAGCAGGGTCTACACATTCACGGCAGTGCCTTAGTGTACTCACGGCCTGACTTGCCCAGACACCCGGAACAAATTGAGAGCAATGTGAACCCCGACTGCTAAGCTTTGTGCAAAGTCCGATTAGTCCCCCGCAAGACCATTACCTTTCTACCGCCAAAATATTACCCAAAATATTACCCCTGTATAGCCAAAATATTACCCTTCTACCGCCAAAATATTACGCTTCTACCGCCAAAATATTACCCGTCTACCGCCAAAATATTACCCGTCTACCGCCAAAATATTACCCTTCTACCGCCAAAATTGGAGGAGAGCACTGCCCCCTCTCTCCTCCTGCCAGCAAAGCCAAGGCTGGTATCCCAGGGGAGCAGAAAATCATCCAAACAGAATTGCTCACGGCTCTGACCTCCACACCTACCACCCACCTGTTGCCCTCAATAAAGAAGGACAGCACGGGGTCACCTCTGCCATTGACTTTCATCACCTTCAGACAGTTCCCATTTAGGAAATTGTAAACGCGGATCTTGCCGTCGGCACAGGCGCTGATGACCCGGAGGAAGAGAAGAGCCACATGAAGCACCTCCCTGGAAGAGAACAGAGCGACAGGCTGTACCCGTGTGTTGCTGGAAGGCTTGGGTGTGTTGGTAGCGTGGGGTATTTTGTGTATGGTGGGGAGGCAGCGGTCACGACTGCCGTACCGGTTTGCCAGCCATTCACCTTCAAGACGTGGCTGTCCTCTCTCCTCCCATCCCGCGGTTATTTTTCCTGCAGTCCGGTCGCAGTGCCACAAGGTGGCGAAACACAGAGGCTTCTGTCGCGGGTTTTGTGCTTTTGCATTTTTGTTTTGTTTTGTTTTTTTATTTGTTTGGGGTTTTTTGGCCGGGGCGGGGAGGAGGGGGGTCTGATCCAGAGGTGATCACGCTTTTCTCTTACAATTTGGTTCCTAGCTAATGACTTCTGAAAAAGTCATGCTGAGAACTTACTGTTTTGATGCCTTTTCAGATAGTATCACTAGATATTTTTCAGTGATCTCTACACCCAACGTGGTGTAGAACCGACAACCCCGAGATCAGGAGTCACGCTCCACCAATGGAGCCAGCCAAGCGTCCCTAGCATCAGTGAAGAAAGAAATCCACACATGGGGAAATGATCATCTTTATAGGAAGCAAAAACCCAGTGTTTAAGCAGTTCCTTTGGGATCTTAAATGAGCGGCTTGCGTTCTTCCAGTGAAACGTCCCGAAGGAAAGTTTTACCCAGGGACGAAATGTGTGAGCTCCCTTTGGTGGTGACCAGCAGAAGAGAGAGGGCCAGGTGACGTAGATGCTTCCCACAAAACCTTCCCACAACGGCTGCAGCCAAGCGGGCCTCCAGACGTGTGGAGTATTCAGCTACAAAATGTAACTACCCCATTCCTGTTAACGATACTAAAAAGTTGAATTCGGGAGCGCCGGGGTGGCTCAATCGGTTAAGCATCCGACTTTGGTTCAGGTCCTGATCTCGTGGTTCGCGGGTCCAAGCCCCGCACCCGGCTCCGTGCCAACAACTCGGAGCCTGCTTGGGATTATTTCTCTCCCCCTCCCTTTACCCCTCCCCTGCTCAAGCTCGTGCGCTCTCGCTCAAAATAAATAAACTTAAAATTTTTCTTTAAGTGGAATCTGATGCCACCAATTTGTTAGATCTTATGTGTCAACCAAGTCCATGGATCCCTGCCATCTGTACCCATCCAGGTCCGTCTATGGCCTTGCTCATGTGCTACCTTCTCCACAAAACCACCCTTTATCTCCATCTTCTCCCCTCCCCTCGCACACACATACACAAACTTCAGGTACACTGTTAAATTCTCACAACCTGTCTCTTACTCATCTTTGCATGCCCAGCACCTAACACAAGGCCCAGCTCGCAGAAGGTCCTCAATAAATATCTGATGAAAAGGCGAGTGTCAGCTCAGGTTTTGGAGTATGATTATTGATATAATGTGTTAACAGAATGACATTCACCCCATACCATTCGGCCTTAGCCCTGGTCAGATCCGCGGGTCAGATTAAGACATTTCAAGGCCCCAACCACTAGCAAAACAGAAACAACAAAGACCTTGAAAGCTACAGCATGCTTAGCACGTTCAAAGGACAGCAAAGAGGTCCATGTGGCTCCTGTGATGGATAGATCAGTCGATCAACTGGTCGCCCCATCTAAAAGTGAAAATAAGAGACACTTGGGTGGCTTAGTCGGTTAAGCTTCTGACTTGGGCTCAGGTCATGATCTCACGGTTCATGGGTCGGAGCCCCGCATCGGACTCTGTGCTGACAGCTCAGAGCCTGGAGCCTGGTTCGGATTCTGTGTCTCCCTCTCTCTCTGCTCCTCCCCTTCTTGTGCTCGTGCGCTCTCTCTCAAAATAAATAAATAAACATTTAATAAATAAATAAAATAAAAACATATAATTACAATTTTCAGGCGACATCCTAAAGCTTGACTCTTTCCTTTCGTAAGTTTTGATAATCCAGACAACATGCTAAGAGGCTTACTGATAACCCCGGATAAATCACTGGACAGAAGCCCTTCCCAGCACCCACTCACCAATAACGCGGTCACACACCACAAAGAGTAAACACACACATGTAACTCAAATCCCCTTCCACCTCCCACAAGGCCAGCGTGCCGGCTCAAGAGGTCCCTACGAAGACACGAGGAAATCTAGGCCCATATTTTACCAAATAACTCACGGTGATAGGTCCCCTAGAAGATCCATTCACTCTTTGAGTCAACTAGGGTAGCATCTTGTTTCCCTAGAGTTTTTTATAACGCACGCAGGGGAAGAAGCATTGTTCACGCGGTACAAGAGTGACGTCGCACAGCCTATAAAAACCCGTGGCCGTGGCAGAACCGTTAACTGACCACAAGATCCTTTCCAAACAAGCTCAAATGGGACCTCAGACTACTTCTCCACTGGCTCCAAGCAGCCACCACCACTAAACTGGGATTGGAATTGTAAAATGAGACGTTTGCCGTCCTGGAATAGAATGTTGCCGGCAGACTTGTAAGAAGGCTCCTTCTTTAACCCCTTGGTTATTTTTAAATCTTTGGCACTTGGATGATTTTAAGTAGAGGCCTGGGGTAAAGACCAACCCCAAGAACTTTCAGTTTACTGGCATTGGCATTATTTGGGATGGCTCTGCCAATATTCATAAACAGGTGTAAGCGTGTGGCCATTCCACCCCGAACGCGCCTGATGTCGTCTGATAACGGATATAAATGTGTCACATGTGTCATGAGCCTAACATTTCAATAACTTCTCGAAACCCACATCTAGTACCGTTATTACAAAATCTAGGCTGTGAGGGAAAAGGAGAGAGTCCCACATCCATCAACCAGGGCTTTCCTGGCACCTACTTCGGATGCTTGAAGGCCATGAGGCACCGCTCGTACTTTCCCACCATGCTCCAGGCCATGACCAGGCCATCTGCACCTCCTGAGACGAGATGCCACGGGTCAAAGCACAGACACTTCACGGCTCCCTCGTGGCCAATGAGAGTCTGCAAGAGAAGATGCCTCTGTTTCCAGCCCATCTGCCACTCAGACTGTGAGTCCTCCAAGG
This sequence comes from Felis catus, assembly GCF_018350175.1. NCBI lineage: Eukaryota > Metazoa > Chordata > Mammalia > Carnivora > Felidae > Felis > Felis catus. The sequence goes on from NC_058381.1 coordinate 9,118,713, forward strand.
GCCAAAGCTGGAGGCTTCTTTGGATGAATCCCAACACACTCCGCCATTTTTTTGCTTTTGTTCTGAAAAAGCCAGTGGTGTCCATGCCTCCCTCTCTCCGGAGCTCTCTCCCCAGTGAAGGAATGATTAAGGAGAGCCTTGCTCCTGACGGCTCTGTGGCTGGGGCAGCCCTCCTCTTCCTGGAGTCCCAGAGAGGGCCAGAATTCACCATCGTCTTCTGCCACAAGGTGAAGGGTCAGGTGTGTTCCAACCCCAGGTCCCGCCAGGACCGCAGGACACTTGGGGCCTCCCCGTGCCTGCTACTGCCGGTTAGACCATGGTGACAACAATACTGCCGGGAAGAAAATGCACCAGCCGGCCCAGCGGCTTCTCGCTGTGCTCCTGTGTTCCCGGCACAAATGTATCTCATCACCGCCCACTAGAGCCAGGAGGTTTCAACTCTAGCAACACTTTGGGTGCGTGTGAGCATTCAGTCGCTTTCAAGAGCAGCCACTGTTCTCTTTTCACCAGAGAGTAAGGAGAAAAACTACTGTGACTTTGTTCATGTCCTTACCCCATGCAAGAGTCAGGGTAGACTGTTCTGGAAAAGGAAAAGCCACTGTCAAAAGACCCTGAGCCCGTATATCATACTGAGTCAGAACGTAGCCTGCTGCCACCACTTGCATGACAACGTAGGTCACATGATCCCTGACCCTCCACAGTCTCAGAATGGCCCTCTTTTGGGGTGGGGGGGGGCAGTGGGAGGGGAGTTTCCCCTAAAAGTCTTCAGGAGCACCCTTTGGGTGACTCTAACATGATAGCTTTAAGATGGTCTGAAGAGCTCTATGGGGGAGACCGTGAGTCTCCTCCCATCCATGACCATCGGTACCCCCTCCCCCCTCCCCGCCCCCCACTGCTCTCTCACCTTTACCAGCTGGGCCGTGACAGTGTGCCACACCTTGACTATCCCCCGCTCACAGCTGCTCACGATGTAGTTGTCATTGATCCTGGCGGCCCAGATGGGGTCTTTGTGTTTGAGCGTCTTCAGGCACTTCCCTGTCTCGACATCCCACTCTGAAAGGGGTGGGGAGGGGCACGAAGGCAGGTTATGGTGGAGTTCTACAGCCCAGCACAGAAGCCACGCCCATCAAGGGAGACCCTAGAAGGCCTCCGCCTGGCCCAGCACCCCTGCAGGCTCACCAACAGCTCCAGGAGCCTGCAGCACAGAACTCCCTGCCCGTGGGTCCCTGAGAGAGCCAGCAACGCAGAGACCTTGGCTCTAACCCTACAACTCAGCCTTGGGGTCCAAGCGCTAGACAGCTCATCTCTAATAAGCCTCCTTCTTTTTTTTTATTCATTTATTTGTTGGTTTTAATATGAAATTTATTGTCACATTGGTTTCCATACCACCCCCCCGTGCCCATCCCGACAGGTGCCCTCCTCAGTGCCCATCGCCCCCCCTCCCCTCCCCTCCCTCCCACCCCCCATCAACCCTCCGTTTATTCTCAGTTTTTAAGAGTCTCTCATGGTTTGCCTCCTTCCCCCTCTGTTAACTTTTTGTTCCCCTTTCCCTCCCCCATGGTCTTCTGTTAAGTTTCTCAGGATCCACATAAGCGTGAAAACATATGGTATCTGTCTTTCTCTGTATGGCTTATTTCACTAATAAGCCTCCTTCTTGAGCCTGAAAAATACTTGCTATTGAGTGGATTTCAGGAAAATCACGGCACGTGTTTCATGGCATTATTCCTTCCAGATACTATTCTCCTGACTCACCCCTTCTGTGTCCAAAGTAAAAGCAAGTTGTCTATCCTTATTTACATTTAACCATATTTCTGGGGGTGCCTGGGGGGCTCCGTCGGTTAGGCACCTGACTTCGGCTGAGGTCACGATCTCACAGCTCGTGAGTTCGAGCCCCGCGTCGGGCTCTGCACTGACATCTCAGAGCCTGGAGCCTGCTTCAGATTGTGTGTGTCTCTCTCTCTCTCTCTCTCTCTCTCTCTGCCCCTCCCCCACCCCTCAAAAATAAATCAACATTGAAACCATTTTAATGTTTGTTTATTCCTTTTAAAAAACCGATTTCTGAATCTGACTTCTGGATTTTACTACTTGAGAGACAGCCACAGCTGGGGGCAGGCTTCACGTTTCTACCACCCACCATCCTGCGAGTGTTGGGAAGGTGTGAAAATAGGTGAGCAGGTGGGAGAATAGACCTTAAAGGAAGAAACTGGAAGCAGGCACCACAGATTCGGGAATGAGACCGTTAAAGTTGGCCCCATCAGCCCCAAAGTACCTCTCAGGCAACAGAGTGTACAACCTAAGACCAAGTAATGACCGCAACCTGAGACCAAGTAATGACCGCAGCCGATACCTCCATAGAGCACTAACGACGAGCCAGGCCCCATTGGAAGTGCTTGGTGTATATTAACTCGTCTTCGCGAGACAGCTACTGTCTTTATTCCCCACTACACAGATGAGGAAACTGAGGCATAGAGGGGTTCAGTAACCTGCTCAAGATCACGCAGATGGCAAGCAGACAGAGCTGGGATTCGGACCCTTAGAGCCTGGCCCCAGAACCCATGCTCGTAACCACATACGCTAGATCAACCCTAACTTCTGTAAGTACGCTTTTCTTCACTTGTTTTTTCCATATACGTTGGCCTCTTATCCAATTAGAAAGCACAAAGTTGATGGGCTCCCGGCTGGCTCAGTCAATACAGGGTGTGACTCTTGACCTCGGGGTTGTGAGTTCGAGCCCCACGTCGGGGGTAGAGATTACTTAAAAATAAAATCTTAAAAAAAAAGGGGGGGGTGGGGGGAGAAGGCTGAAGGATGAACTAAAAGATTCATTGGGAATCGTTGGGAAAAGATTCATCGGGGGAAACCCAGGGGGAACAGGTAGGCCGGGAGGCTGGGACTAGGATTAGGGGGAAGAGAGAGATCTTGGGATCTTTTTTTGCCATCGTGTATTTTGTGAATTAATTTTGGCCTTTTAGATATCGTGTGAAAATGTGGTACCTTTGATTTCCAGGAGTTTGGGGTGCCCCCTTAAGTTTTACACCCGAGGTGAGAGCCTAGCTCCCCTTGTCCTAGTTGTAGCCCTGCCGGGGGCCCCCCGAGACTCCCTCAAATCTGGAGGCCTTGTCTGCCCTTCCATCTCCAAACTCTCCTCCTTTGACGCCGTCTGCTCTACTCCTCAACGCAGTCGTGGCAACGAGAACTTCCGGTCAGGTCAAGGAGGGCAAAGAGGTGGGGAGTAAAGTTTCTTAGGCAGGTCTGAGTGCCGGCCTATGAAACATCACTCCGCTTTCGCTTTCCTGCCCCTTTGGCCCCCACCTAACACGGCTGTGACTTCCTGGGTCCCCCGCCTCCCTTCGCTTTTCGTTCTTTCCTCGTGCTTTGCAGGGGAAATCTCCACGCCTGGCGTCTCCACCGTTCGTTCCAATTGATAACCACCAAACCAATGCAGGTGGAGCCCCAGACCTATGGTGCAGTCAACTCACGTGGCAACTCACACCTGCGTCTGCCTCCTGCAGTCCTCACCTGGGTGTCCTTGGGACTCCCGTACCCAGTGTGTTAGCTTTCTATCGCTGCTGTAACAAATTCCCACAAGGTTAGTGGCTGAACGCAACACAAATGTGCTATCTGACGGAAGCCTGATGTGACCCCACAAGGCTAAAATCAAGGTGTCCGCAGAGCTGTGTTCCCTTATGGAGATTCTGGGGCTGGAGGGATCCATATCCTTTCCTGTTCCACCTTCCCAGGGCCACCCATATCCCTTGGCTCATGACCCCCTTTCTCCATCTTCAGAGCCAGCAACGTCGCATGTTTCTGAGCATTCCTCATTGTCACATCTCCTTTTGATCACGGACAAGACAGTTTCTGTTTTTAAGGACCCATGTGATTACCCATCTGATAACCCAGGGCCGTCTCTCCCTTTTCGGGTCCTCAGCTTAATCACATCGGCAAAGTCCCTTTTGCCGTGCAAGGTGACACGGTCACAGTTTCCGGGGATTAGGAGGTGAACGTGTTCGGTTGGCCATTATTCTGCCTACCACACTCAAGAGGTCCAAAACTGAAGCCAGCATCTCCCCCTTCGTTCCTCACCCCACCCTGCTCTTCCCTTGTGGTCCTTATTGCCGTTAATGGCACTTCCAAATACCCAGTGACCTGAGTTTAAAAGTCCGGCCTCATTATCTGCCCTCCTGTCACCTCATGTAAACTCATAGCCACCTGACTTTCTTCACACTTGCCTGTTCTTGGCTATTCTTTTTTTAAATTCTTTTTTTAACGTTTATTTATTTTTGAGACAGAGCATGAACGGGGGAGGGTCAGAGAGAGAGGGAGACACAGAATCTGAAACAGGCTCTGGGCTCTGAGCAGTCAGCACAGAGCCCGACGTGGGGCTCGAACTCATGGACGGTGAGATCGTGACCTGAGCCGAAGTCGGATGCTTAACCAACTGAGCCACCCAGGTGTCCCCTGTTCTTCTCTATTCTGAAGATACCACCGCAGTTCTCCGGACTGGGTACTGTCTTCACTTGTCCCCATCTCCACACAGTCCCTTCCCTCCAACCTTCTTCCATACTTTCTCAGAAACTAGAGTCATCTTTCTCAGAAACACATCTGATCATGTCAGTCCACAGCTCAGAGTGCATTTATAGCCTCCTGCATTCTATAGGATGAAGGTCAACTTCCTACCTGGATGCAGAAGGCCCTTGATAATCTGGCCCCAAACAAAGTAACCAGCCTTCTGTCCGAAACCACACGCTCTACTGCAGCTGTACCCAGCAAGGGGAAATTCCCCAAATACACCATTTTCTTCAACCTTCTGCAAATTTGCCTATGCTGTCCCTTCTGCTTAGAACGGCATTCATTCTTCCACTGCTTGTAGAATGACGCATCATCAAGACCACACTCAAACAGCACCCTGTGGTCCCTTACAACTCCGCGTGTTGGTTAGGAGCGAGTGATCTAGAGTCAGACAGCCCTGGGTTCACATCCCAACTCCACCACTCAGCGGCTCTGATCTGGGGCAAGCTGTTTTTTTCTCCGAGTTTTGGATTCCTCATCTACATCCATGCCACAGGCTTCTTGTGAGGGTTGAATACGATAATATATGTAAAGCACCGATGTCAGTCATGAACTTGGTACTCAATAAATGGTGGCAGTTACTATTCACATATTTATATTCTCCATTGTATATTTATGTATCTGTCTCCATTATGAGATTATGAGCCTCTTGAGGAAATAAAAAGCCATATTGAACAGGGTCATATTCATTTTTTTTAGCACTTAGCACAGCGTCTAGCATATTGTAGGTATTCCGCAAATAGTTGTGAAGTAAATGGATGGATGGATGGATGGATGGATGAGTAAAAGAATGTCTTCCTACAGAAATGAGCTAAACAAGTATTTTGACAACCCATGGATTTGGGGAAACTTCTTAGAAAGTTTAAGGCACTTCTGTCTCACCTTTCACCTGGCAATCTCTTGCTCCGGATACAAGTTTGTTCATATATAAATCCATGCAAGTGACTGTCCCCTGGTGGCCACTGAAGATTCGTATACAAGCCCCACTTTTCAGATCCCAGTATCTGCAGGAATCAGGCCAAAAACAAAAAAACAAGAAATGATTTTGAGATTTTTCTCAGGGCCCAAGGGATCATACGGCACACAAGTTCCCTTAGATCAACAGTTTGCTGGAAGGCGGCAAAGTTTCAGGGTTAAGCTCAGAGTCAGAGGCCTGGATTTGATTTCCAGCGGCAGCACCCGTTAGGTGTATCTTTGGGAAAGTTACCTAATTTCTGTGTAAGTATCATTTCCTCATTGGTGAAATGGAAATGATAATAATGATTGTTCCCTCTTAGGGTTTTTGGTAAAGAATTAAATATACAAATTGGATGATGGTCACCCAGGCGTGATTTCCACCCCTAGAGGATATTTGACAATGTCTGGAGACATTTTTGGCTGTCACAAGTAGGGAGAGAGCTGCTAATGTATCCGGTGCTATGGTCCAAGGGTACGGCTAAATGTCCTCCAGTGCACAGGACAGCCTCCACAGAAGGTACTTTCCAGCCGCAAGTTGAGAAATCCTGCATTGATTCGTGTAACATTGGAACAGCGACCAATGTGTAGGAAATGCATAATAAATGTTGGTTGGTATTACGTTGGAAGAGGTTTCTGGAATGACCACCAGGCTTAAAACCCACGGCACCCATTCAACAGCAGAGGTGGTCTTCAAACAGGAACAACAGAACAATCTACTTCAGCCATTTGGATCCAAAACATCTTATGGGTACTTCTAAAGCATATCTTAGAGATCTACAGGAACAGAGGTATGAGTCACACTGTTCTTTAATAAGCAAATTTGCCTGAGGTCTCTCAACTGTCGCTGATACAGACTCGCATTTCACCCAGATTGCTTTTATGACAGGGCAAAAATGTAATGTTAACGTAGTAGATTCTGGAGTGAGGCTGCCTGAAGTCCAATCCAGTCCATCACCTACTAGCTGTATGATCTTAGAAGAGCTAATGAACCACCCTGTATCTCAGCTTCCTCATCTGTAAATTGAGGCTAATAATGGTAGTTGCCTCATAGAGTTCTTATGAGACTTGGTACGTAATAAACGATTAATAAGTGTTTCTTTTCTTTTCCTTCGAATGTGCTAAGCTTTTTCTTCTAATACTCCCAAAGGGGGGCGCCTGGGTGGCTCAGTCGGTTAAGCAGCCGACTTCGGCTCAGGTCATGATCTCGCGGTCCGTGAGGTCGAGCCCCGCGTCGGGCTCCGTGCTGACAGCTCAGAGCCTGGAGCCTGTTTCAGATTCTGTGTCTCCCTCTCTCTGACCCTCCCCTATTCATGCTCTGTCTCTCCCTGTCTCAAAAATAAATAAAAACAACAACAACAAAAAAATACATAATACTCCCAACGGTCCTGTGGCCTTACCCATCTGTCACAGGTATGGGGGGAAAGGAGAAGAATGAGTAGGCAGAGCACCAAGAATTTTCAAGGCAATGGAAATAATTCTATATGATACCATGATGATGGATACATGTCTTCATGCATTTGCCCAAATTCTTAAAATGTACACCACCAAGAGTGAACCTTAAAGTAAACTACAGATTTGGGGTGACTTATGATGTGTCAATGGAGGTTCGCCAGTTGTAACAAATGTCCCGCTCTGGCCGGGGAGGCTGTGCGTGTGGGGAGCGCAAGGTAATGGGAAATCTCAGTACTTTGCCTTCAAACTTTGCTAGGAACCTAAAACTACTCTATAGGAATTGTCTTTTTTAGAAGATGTTTTTGATGCAAGAACAGAAAAACAAACCAAGAGTCTACAAGAGAGAGCTCACAGAGACATTCTCATCTAAATGTGGGGAAATCACCATATGATAAAGATGGCCCCACAGGTCAGTGGAGAAAATGGCAGGTTCCTGACTAAATAACCACTGTGGGGGAAACTGCTCACTTTCTTTCAAAATAGATAAATATAATGGAAACTCTACCCAACATCACATACAAAGTTGGGCTGCAAATAGTTCAAAGAACTGAATGCAAAAAGTCAAACTATAAAGTTAATGGGACAAGGGGCGCCTCGCTGGCTCAGTCGGAAGAACATACGACTCTTGATCTCAGGGTCATGAGGTCAAGCCCTACCTTAAGTGTAGAGATTACTTAAAATAAATAAATAAACTTTGGAAAATAAATTTAAAAAATAAAGTTAATAGGACAAAATATTTTAAAACGTCTTTGTGACCTAGGACTAGACAGACTCACCGACACAAGTCAAAACAATGGATAAACTGATACGTCGTATTACAGCAATATTAGAATTTTTATTCAACAAAGAACACTATAAGCAAAGTTAATGGGTTGATGAAGAAATGGAAGATGGTATTTGCAATTTTTAAACTGACAAGGGACTAATATATAGAAGAAAACACAGGGGTACCTGGGTGGCTCAGCCGGTTGAGCGTCCCGACTTTGGCTAGGTCATGATCTCACGGTTTGTGAGTTCGAGCCCCGCATTGGGCTCTGTGCTGACAGCTCGGACCCTGGAGCCTGCTTCCGATTCTGTGTCTCCCTCTCTCTCTGCCCCTCCCCCACTCATGCTCTGTCTCTCTATCTCTCTCTCTCAAAAATAAATATTGTTTTAAAAGTTATAAGAAAACACATAGAACTGCAAATCAAGAAGCAAATTAGAGGAGCCCCAATAGAAAAATGGACAAAAGATATAATCAGGCAATTTCTAAAAGAAGAGGCAAACTTATTAGTAGCCAAAGTCATGCAAATGGAAATGATTTTACACATACCCATCTGGCAAAAATTTGAAAGCTGACTGATGCCCAATGTTGGTAGCGAAATACAGTTACAGGATCCCTCCTAGGGAGAATGTAGACCCATAAAGTCACTCTGAATTCAGTCTAGTACTTGGTCAAATTAGGTAGCACCTACCCTATATCTCAGCAAGTCCATTACTGGGCATATATATACCTAAGAAATCTCACAATGTCCACGAGGGGACAAAGATGTTCCATGCAGCTTTATTTGGAGGCCAGCTAGTTTCCATCACTGGGGAAGCAAGTAGGTGAAATGTATATTGGAGTACTACATAACTAACTAGACAGTAATGGATAAATCTTCGGAACATAGGATGGGGTACAAAAGTGAAAAGCCAAGATAAGCTTAAAATAATACCATGGATGACAGATAGATAGATAGATAGATAGATCAAAGAAACCATGGATGAAAATTATAAACATGTGTACAAAATATATCCATGTACATTTTCTTTTTTTTTTAATGTTTATTCATTTTGAGAGACAGAGAGAGACAGAGCATGAGCAGGGAAGGGGCAGAGAGAAAAGGAGACACAGAATCAGAAGCAGCCTCCAGGCTCTGAGCTGTCAGCACAGAGCCCGATGAGGGGCTCGAACCCACGAACCGCGAGATCATGACCTGAGCCAAAGTTGGACGCCTAACCGACTGAGCCACCCAGGCTCCCCAATACACATTTTCAAAGGACTCACATAAATAAGATCCACACTGGATCCACATAAATAAGATCCACATAAAGATCCACACTGACAAAGATGAGAAGGTAGCCCATGGGGAAGGAAACAGGAGTGAATAATAGAGAAAATAGAATTAATAAATAGATGAATAAAACAGGAATGGAGCCTTGTACAGACCAATAATAACAATATGACATGAACAGGGGCACTTGGGTGGCTCAGTCGGTTGAGCGTCCGACTTCGGCTCAGGTCATGATCTTTTGGTTCGTGGGTTCGAGCCCCACATCAGGCTCTGTGCTGACAGCTCAGAGCCCGGAGACTGTTTCGGATTCTGTGTCTCCCTCTCTCTCTGCTCTTCCCCCACACTCATTCTGTCTCTCTCTGTCTTTCACAAATAAATAAAACGTTAGAAATTTAAAAAAAAAAAAGACTTCAAAGACCAAAGTAATTAAGATAGTGTGGTTTTGACCAACAATAGCCACACAGGCAAAAGAAGCAAAATAAAGAGCCAAGAAACTGAAATCTATGGACACTTATCTTATGACAAAGCAGGAGGACAGACCAATGGGAGTTTTTTCCCATAAATTTTTTTCCCATAAAGTTTTTTTCCCATAAAATTTTTTCCCATAAAATTTTTTTCCATAAAGTTTTTTCCCTTATCTAAGTAATTAGATATAAATGCAAAGAGGAAAGGGGAAAAAATGGAATTGGATCTCTACCTCATATGATAACAAAAATGAGGTTCTAGTGGATTGAAGACACAAAGATCACAGGGAGGGATTTCTTATTAAACGAGTCAAATCTGCAAAGTCGACTACCTTAAAGTTAAGGATTTCTGGGGCACCTGGGTGGCTCAGTCAGTCAGGCATCCGACTCTTGATTTCGGCTCAGGTCGTGATCTCATGGTTTGGGGGAATCTAGCCCCGCATCAGGCTCCACACTGAAATTGCAGAGCCTGCTTTGAATTCTCTCTCTCTCCCCACCTCCTCTCCCCCTCAAAATAAACAAATGAACATTTTTTCAAAAAGAAAATAGATCTGATCATTGTTGTAAATGTCTCTCATCTTGTTAAAGTTTAAACGATATACAAATTAATTGGTTTTTACCTCGCCAAAAAAAGAAAAAATGTTTCGGGTTATTCGAGAAGTCGGTATCATCTAGGGTACCTTTTCGCTAAACACAAAAAGGAAAAGGCACGCCCGCTTCCTCCACAAGCTGACTTTAGGCGTTGGGTGGGGTGGGCACCACAACGCCCTTGGACCACTCACCTAATACTCAGGTCATAACTTCCGCTCAGTAGAAAGTTCTTCTTCTCACACAAGAAGAGGGCGCGGACACTCCCGGTGTGGCCTCGGAACGCGATGGGTACCTCCTTTACTTGTATGACATCGAGAAGCTGGATCTTCCGATTGGATGACACTGCTACCAAGTGTCCCCCAGAATAGTGAATGATTCTGTTTCGGTCCCACCTGAGTTGCCGGAGGGGTGGGGTGGGGGTGGAAAGGATGATCCGTGAAAGAAAAGTTAGTGTTCCCTCCAGCAACTCTCTTGGTACGACGCTGTCACCTACAACAACGGTATAATGGAAAGTTCGGGGCCTTCCAACAAGGGATGTAGCACAAGGGACCCCTACCTTGTACCATACCAAAAAGTCCTTTCAGGCAAAATTTAAAAAAAAAAATGTTTTTAATCTAAACAAAAATTAATTTTCCAATCATAAGATTACCAGCCAATGGATAAAATATGCGCAAGATGACCCAACCATGTATTGTCTGAATTGAGACATTTTATCGTGAAAGGGGACACTCACTATAATTACTCCAGGCCCACGGAGTGAAGTGGGATTATTTCAGCAAAAGGGAGGTGGTCATGCCTGAAGATGAGAATTCGTGATATTTTTGTCCTCATTCTACTTGTTATACCTAGAGCTCAATCAGCCATCATCTCTTCTAAGGGGCACACTTATCACCACGCGATCCATAAAAACTCCACTTTGCCTTTCCCCTATCTTCTTGGTCTTCGCCCTACTGACCGGTCAAGATGTAATTTCTTAGTCAGGTTCACAGCCAGAAAGAAAATAGAGAGAGATGGCCTTTACAAAACCTTACGAAAAAAGAGCAAAGTCCTAGGCCTAAAGTATGGCAGAGAGCCGATCATTAAAATGTCTTCTTACGGCATAGACAGGTGACATCACACCGTGCGGTTATCATAAGCGCCATTTTCATGTTTAACATGGGAAGATATCCATGGTACTTTGCCGGAGTGGATTACAGAAATACGTATAGCATAACCCCATTTTTATTTAAAACTTGTAGGTATAGTACACGCAAAAACAAAATTCTAGACTAGACATGAATATTAATGGTGGTTATCTCTAGATGACAAGATTGTAGGAGGTCTTGGCTTTTCTCAATACATTTGCTGGCATTTGGTGGGTTTCTTTTTCCCAATAAGCACACATTCCTTCTAAAAACTAGAATAAAACAACAAAAATATTCCAAAAAAAGAAAACCACGGTAATTTCACGCACATGACTTGTGCGAAGGATGGTCGACTGGTGTACCCAAAACTATAATGGGAAAGTGCCCTCCACCCACTGCCGAGAATGGTCCAAAAACCCAGCACCTGGTTTCCGAAGGGGACCTCATTTTAGTTGGGAGCTGGAGCTTGAGGTCAGGAAGGATTGCCTTTTCCAAGTGAACCGGGTCATGGGAATCCTAAGGCGGCTAATTCAAGGGTCCCTGAAGACCCGGATTCTGACCCCAGTACCTACGTGTCAGAGAGAATGCGGATATTATAAGTCCCACAGAAGACATTTCTCTCCTCCATCTGGACCTGCTGAGTTTCCTGGTTCTGGTATGCGGTCCACAGGTTGTAGTCATTCTAACAAGGGAACGCTTGGAGTCAAAGCACAGTGGCAACTTTACCCAGGGCCCCAAATATGCACCCCCTGAGGTCTTCCCTGGCCAGGACATAAGGGCCCAAGGACTCTGCCTCTTTGGGCTGTGGCTGCCACTACGTGCTGGTAGGGAGAGGTCAATGAGCAGGCACTAGAGTCATCCACGACTTAGAAAATGGTGAGTCAAGGGTCCTGACTCATCCTGCATCACTTTATCTTCTGTGTGTTCTGGTTCCTTCCGTGAACTCTCGATATCGCCGACAGCTCAACTTTTCCAAAAATGAGCTCACGGAGGGTACGTTCACAAAATCGAGTCACAGGTGCCCTTCGACTGTTTTGCAGAAGATTACGTATACCTGACTCTACAAAGCGTACTAATGGGAACTCAAGCCGTAGGCAAAATCACAGCTACACTCTCCGTGCATTTGTGCCTCAAAGTCTGCACGTATATGCAACCTTCATTTCTCCTTACAGCTGCCTCGTAAAGTACATCATTTGCCCCACAAAGCATTCTCATCATTTTACAGATGAGATCTATCTGAGCCTCAGAGAGAGGAAATCAATTGTATCAAGTCTCAACAAGGGTATTTCCCTTCCCTTTCTAATAGTTCCTTCCTTCCTTCCTTCCTTCCTTCCTTCCTTCCTTCCTTCCTTCCTTCCCTCCCTCCTTCCCTCCTTCCTTCCTTCTTTCCTTCCTTCTTTCCTTCCTTCCTTCCCTCCTTCCTTCCCTCCTTCCTTCCTTCCTTCCTTCCTTCCCTCCCTCATTCCTTCCTTCCCTCCCTCCTTCCTTCCTCCCCTCCCTCCTTCCTTCCTCCCCTCCCTCCTTCCCTCCCTCCTTCCTTCCTTCCTTCCTTCCTTCCTTCCTTCCTTCCTTCCTTCCTTTCCTTCCTCCTTCCTTCCTTCCTTCCTTCCTTCCTTCCTTCCTTCCTTCTTCCTTCTTCTCTGTGCCTCCCTCCCTCCAACATACACTTTCTGGACCACTATGGCATGCCAGACATGCTAAGTTCTGGCACAGATGACTCAAGTGGACTCTCACTCCTCTTTCCAGCCATTTCTAGAAGGAAATGACAACCATGCCAGCAGGAAACCCAAAAAAACAGGGTGAGTTTATCATGAAAGCAAAAAAGACCACCACATCATGTTCGCATCTGGGAGTCCCCCCTGGGAACATCTCTCTTCCTACTTAGCCTTCTTCTCCATACCTGTAGACTCCTCCTTGGGATGCCCGCTCTTCCCAGCTCAATCTCCCTCTTGATCTTTAACCAAATAACGACGTCCACCTAGAAGTCTCTCCCCAGAATCTGTCAACCTGCCTCCCCTCCAGTGTCCAAGCAGCTCTGATATCCTGCCTTGAACTAATCAAGACGTCCGTGACTTCTCATGACCTGGGCTGGAATTCCTTGGCTCTCGTTCATCAGCTAAGTTTTCAGAGCCTAGAAGCTGCATGGTGGAGTCATTGGAGGAAAAAGACCCGGTTCAAATCCCAGCTCTACCACCGACCAGCTATGAGAACTTAGGTGACTTTTCTAACATCACAGCCTTCGTTTCCACATCCATAAGTTGGGAGCAATGATATCCACGCGATCTACCGTGAAGATCAAGTGAATGACGTGTACAAAGCCCTGGGCACACCATTCTTGGCGCCCCGTTCAAGCTCAGTACCCATGGCAATCACCATCCCTCGGAGGCACTCCCCTCTACCTTTCCCTAGGAGAAGGGACTGCCTTGTCTTGCTACTTCACATGCTTTTTTCTGTTGACCACAGTGCTTTATCTGTTTCTCTCTCCTTTCTTAAATTATAACATTCCTAAACCAGGGGCGCCTGGGTGGCTCAGTCAGTTAAGCGTCCAACTTGGCTCAGGTCATGATCTCATGGTTCATGAGTTTGAGCCCCATGTCGGGCTCTGTGCTGACAGCTTGGAGCCCGGAGCCTGCTTCGGATTGTGTGTCTCCTTCTCTCTCTGCCCCTCCCCAACTTGTGCTCTGTCTCTCTATGTCTCTCAAAACATAAATAAATGTAAAAAAAAAATTGTATGAAATGAGTGAATGGGCCAACTCAAAAATTAAAAAAAAAAAAATGCGGGTCAAATTAAGTCCACAAAAGTGTCTGTCTTCTTTGGCCCACGCCTTTAAGAAAAACAAGAGCTGTCCCATGATAATTCAGATTTCTAACTTCTTTTGAAATTCATACTACACGGTTTCCTTAGGAGAAGCTACGGTCTGGCCATGGGGTTGGAAGTAAACAAAGAACCCTGAGGGGACAAGCAAATCCATCCGCACATTTAACAGCTGAGAAATTTAAGGCTGACGGAGAGGAAGTTGCTTGCTTAAGGACACACAGCACACAACTCCGGTCTCCGTTAGGGAATGTCACCTCCCATCTCCTATATTCACATGCTATAGATCATGTATGGTCCCATTTCCTGTACCCCTCACAGGAGGGCCGAGTCTGGACCCCAGATGCCACCGCAACCCACCTTCATTCTCAGTTTCCATTTCTGATTTTTCGCACGCATGCGTTTCCCATCATCTGTCATCTTAGGAACGGGGACAAGAAGCTTGTTGGCGTAATTAGGTTCGATTCCCCCTGCGTAGGACCCCTGAGGGAAAAAAGATAATGGGAAATGGCTACTATTCTTGGTCCTTCCTCTCCAAGAGGGGTGCTTGGCGAGATCTGAAAGATGGGTAAACTCTGGCGGAGGCCTGGCCGGTGAGGCCGGTAGCACGTGCAGATTGGCTTAAAGTGGATCCTGAATACCAAACAGCCAGAGCCAGACCAGCAAGAAATGGCAAGCGGGTCTCGGCTTCCCAGAGGTATGGCCTGCCTCCCAATGCCTGACTCTTCTCGTCTTCTGCTATGGATCCCTGCTGGGAAAAACTCAAGCTACCAAGAGTCCACGATTTGGGGTAAGGCTTCGGGCAGGAAACAGAGATAAAAAATTCCGAAGACGGATACTACCGGGAAGACTTGCATTTTAACCTAAACACATACTTATTGGTCTCTGAAACATCTGTGCATCATATGAGACTGTTCCAGAAACATACTCATGGCTTTCTTATTGCACATGCCACAAGACAGATCTCTGGGGGGGGGGGGGGGGGGGGACAAAATGCCCTGCTCTGTGACGTTTCAGAAAGACTCTGCCTCTCTCTTCCTGAGAGGTTTCTACACATGTCGTCCCTGCTAATGCACAGACAATGCGGGTGGCGATTAACGGGTCTGGACAAACAGGAAGTTACGGCTAAAGCCTACAAAGCAGCTAACGGGGAGCGGGAGGCCAGCTAAGGGTCCACCGAAGAGATCGGAAAGGTGCATTGTCAGGCCAACCTCAACGTGGAAATGAGGCTGGTTTCCAGACCAACCCCTCATGGCCAGGAAGTACCTGCAAGAAGGCAATCTGGTTCTGAATGAAAGTATGCATGGAAAGATCCTTCTTGACCTGTTGGGCCAGAGCAGCCCAGTGCTGGCTCACAAAGGCACACCTGTTCAGGCTGTTTTTATCCAACAGACCTGGGGAAAAAAAAAAAAAAAAGATGACGGACCTGGGAACCTCCCATCAGAGCCATGATGAAGAGTGTCTTGAGAAATCCCCCAATTTGCCCCAGCATACTTAGAATATACTTGGAGAGGTGGATGGGCAGGTGACGGATGAAGTCTCGATATTTTCTGGCCCCAGAAGACAGGTCTCGGACCACATCCAAGTCAACCAACAGATCGGAGGGGGCGCTCTCTGCCTTGGACCTGCCTGCTTTTCTGGAAAACAGCCGGTTCATCTCAGAAATACACTGGAGAGAACTCTTCCATTGTCCTTTGGAGGAGAGCCAGAGAACGGTGTAGAGTGGGGTTGTCTCTAATTCAGGCCAAGAGAAGCCCTCCCCAAACCCTCTCCCCAGAAATAGAGCTCATCATGGTCCACCCTTAGACTACTGGATTTTTGTCATTTCTTCTGCCAAAACAGAAACAAGACCTCCCAAACCAAACACACAAGGGCTTTGCAAGCCTTCCCAGTTCAAGGAGATGCCTATAGTGTATCAAACCCTGCCCGATTCAGGTGAAACGGCATTGTGTCTGGCACTTCCTTTAAATTACCCCAAGAGGGGCGTCTGGGTGGCTCAGTCGGACTTCGACTCGGGTCATGATCTCGCGGTTTGTGGGTTCGAGCCCCACGTCGGGCTCCGTGCTGACAGCTCAGAGCCTGGAGCCTGCTTCCGATTCTGTGTCTCCCTCTCTCTCTGCCCCTGCCCTCTCTCTCTCTCTCCCTCTCTTTCTCTCCCAGTCTCATACCTATTGGCTTTCCTGCTACGGGCTGACTTACCAGTGTCAGATGGTCCGCCCCCCATATTTTCAAGCAACCCTTCTTTCCCTGGAGATCTGGACAAAGGGAAAGATGTGTTCTTGGTTCCGGCTGCCCGGCAGACCTGCGAGGTCTCAGACTGGTGGTGGTCTTTCTCCGGGAAGACAAACACATCACTGGCGGACTGACTGAGCCCTGAAAACCAAAAGGCCAGACAAGGGTGCTCCTTAATGGGATGTGTGGAGGAAAGGAGGTGGAGGAAAACAGTTTTCTTTCTACTGCCCTCTTTTCAATCCACACAAAATGGACCAAGCCGGTTATGTCCAGTTTTATCTGGGGGAGCCCCCGAGTTGCTATGCAAATATTGCAGGAAGCTCCTTGTTGGATTTTGCCGACCCACAATGCACACTTGCAGTTCATGAGTTTAAGCCCCGCGTCGGGCTCTGTACTGACAGCTCAGAGCCTGGAGCCTGCTTCGGATTCTGTGTCTCCCTCTCTCTCTGCCCCTGCCCACTCTCTCTCTCTCTCTCTTTCTCAAAAATAAATAAACATTAAAAAAAATTTTTTTTAAGAAAATTTAATTTCTGGGTCACCTAGGTGGCTCAGTCGGTTAAGCGTCTGACTCTGGGTTTCGGTTGGGGTCGTGATCTCACGGTTTCGCGGGTTCGAGCCCCGCGTGTGCATGCATGTGCATACGTGTGTGTACGTGTGTGTGTGCGTGTGTGTGTGTGTGTGTACAAGCCAGGCCTTCTGGAGTCTGCTGGCTCCTGGCAGGAGCACCTCGAGATGGGACATGTTCAGTCAGGGAGGCCTGGTTTTCAAGTCCCTTTACTTGTCGCCTAGGCTGTGTCACTCAGATTCCCTGAGTGTTACTTCCCTAACACGCCGAAGAAACCCAGTGCCATGTATGGGAATCTAACTGTCCCCTGGGTCGTCTAGCTTTGAAACTCTTTTGGATGCGAATCGTCTACAAACATGACCACAGAACAGGCCTCATGGACATTTAGGAATTCCCCACCTTCGTGGGCTCAGACACTGAGCCGCCGAGCCGCTGAGGCTCCTCCCTCTGACACTCCTCCCTCTGATCATCTGATCCCTCCTCCCGGGTCTTCTCCAACCCCCAGCCCCCCACGGAACCGGTGATGGACCCCTGTCTAATCCCTTGCCTCTTTTCTGGCTTCTTTTGCTTTCCTGATCCAGCTGGCCAAACATTTCCAAGACCTTCTCACCAACACCCTAGACCAATGGCTCTCAAGGTGAGGACCCCAGACCACCACGAGCAGCAGCAGCTAGGAACTTAGACATGCAGGATCTCACAGCTGCCACAGACCTGCGGAGTCGGGACCTCTGGGAGAGGGTCCCAGTCCTCCGTGTTTTCAAAAGCCTTCCCAGGGATTCAGACGCAAGGTAAGGTTTGAGAACGCCTGCCCTACCCTTATTTGACCCTCTTGCTACCTGCAGGCTTGAATAGACACCACTTCAGGTTGGATTTTATGCAGGCGCAAGCAATATGGAGGAATGAATGGGAACAAGCCCTACATTTTGACCTCAGTGCAGTGCAGACTGAAGGGCAGAACAATTCAGAAGCTTCCCCCTTACATCCCTCCCAAACCCCATCTAATCCCAAACCCACTAGTGCAGGAGCCACACCAGCAATGAGTATTAGAGGCACGGGCCAGCCATAACTGGGCCTAAATCCCTTCCAAATGCCGGACAGTTAAAAGTTCTGTACTTCCTGGGGCGCCTGGGTGGTCAGTCGGTTGGGCGTCCGACTTCGGCTCAGGTCATGATCTCACGGTCCGTGAGTTCGAGCCCCACGTCGGGCTCTGTGCTGACAGCTCAGAGCCTGGAGTCTGCTTCGGATTCTGTGTCTCCCTCTCTCTGTCCCTCCTGTACACGTGCTCTCTCTCTCTCTCTCAAAAATAAATAAAACATTAAAAAAAAGGTTCTGTACTTCCATAAAAAGCATTTGCATTTCATGCTTTTCTAGAAGGAAGTCACATCCTGCAATTTCTCCTTTGGCAAACAGGACCGCATGTCAGGACAAGGAGCTCTATCCTGCGTTCTGGAAAACCTGAAGCTTGTCTACCTAAGCCTGTCCACACATCTGGTTCCTTTACAGGCTCCTGACGTCTGGCTTCCTTACCTTTGGGGGCCCTCTGCTCTCCCCCTGTGGCCTTGTTTACCTGCGACATTGCTCTGCTCTCTCAGGAACAGGACTCTGATGACATTGGCAGCAGTGAGCAGTAACTTGGGGTCACACATCTGGAACAGTAAGAGCGTGTAATTTGCCTTCATCCAGTGGGTGCTGTTCGCGAACCAGTACAAAATCTCCCTCATCTTCTGTTCGACTGTTTTATCCAACATCTGGTTCAAGGAAGACCTGCCGATTTTCCCCTCCTTCTTGCTGAGGTTGATTCGGGACCGGCTGTAGGTGAAATCCTTCCCCTGCGTGGCCTGAAGGATGTTCTGGAAATAGCGTAACAAATACAAGCTATCCAACTGCTCCAGGATGCTGACCAGAAACCTCCTTTGGGGTATCTCACCGATCCTCCGGAACCACTGTTTGGTAGAGAAGATCTTCCAGGTGAGGACACATGTTTCACACTTCTGGCCCACGGAGACAGAGCTGTTTCCCTTCTCACAGCGAAAATGGGGGGCAATCCTGAGCCTCAGTTCCAGGTTTTCCATGATCCTGAGATGCCCAGCGCATTTTATCCTTGTCCGTTATCAGCTCCACCAAACACCACAGGAGCAGGAAGCAGCTGATGAATATCCCAGTTGAGCCTTTTCTAGTATAAACATTTCCCAGAGAAAAAGGTAAAACGCTGCGTCGGATGGAAAGCTTATGTCTCCCGGAAACTGCCGGTAGAAGCCTCTCTTTTTGTACTGACCTCCTAGGAAACATGGCTTTACCGTAAATCTCCTAAACCAGGCACTGCTTAGGTGGAGGCAGTTGCTGTATATTCTGAAAGAGCTGGTCATCTCATTTCTAGAACCACAAGAATCTGTGTTGGTCAAATTTAAGTAACATATGGGTCCTTCTTAAAGGAGAAAATATATACTGTGGAGCCTGGTGTTGAGCTCCAATGGATATTATTAGTAACGACTTACAAATATTCGTGGATGTGAAATTGGATGTAAACTTAACGTTTACAGCTGTTTGGTTATAAGCTGGCTATCCCAATGATCCTGAATATGTTTATATTCATTTTCTTTTCTTTTAATTTTAGAGAGGGGGTGGGGAGAGGGGCACAGAGAGAGAGAGAGAGAGAGAGAGAGAGAGAATCTCAAGCGTGCCCCACACTCAGCAGAGAGCCTGACATGAGGCTCGAACCCATGACCCTGGGATCATGACCTGAGCCAAAATCGAGTCAGATGCTCAACCGACTGAGCCACCCAGGCATCCCTGCCTTCATTTCATAAACTCAGCATTGAACTGAAAACACAAATGTTTAAAAGAAACTTGTTTAACTGCTTCAGAATGCTAACCAGAAACCCGGGCAGAGAAGCACTCCTTAGCGGAAAAGTTTCAGGTAACCTCAATCACATGCACACACACTTGTCTGGGAGGCAGCACTGTGACTGAACTCAAGGGGGTCCCCGCTTGGGTTGCATGAAATTGAACACAACCCAAGAAGTGTTTGAAAGCCGAGAACTTCTGATGAGTTGTTACAAGTAAGGAGACAGGGAGATAGCTCTCAGAGGACTGTGTCTCCCTAGGGTTAGGAAGGGAAGCTTTTATTGTGTGTTGGGGGCGGGGCAAGGAGCTTGCATATGCATTAAGGATTTATACATATTCCATTACTTAGGCGTTTCGGTTCAATTGCTCATGCCTAGCGTGTCCACATGCCAGTGCATACATCATGTTCAAAAAATGGCAGAAAATTCCACCCGCAGGAGATCTTGGTAGTAGAACGAGCTAAAGGTAACTTCAGGACAACTTGGGGGGGACAGAGGGGGGACTTTTGTGCAGATCCTTAGCTCCAAACCGGCTCAGACTGGCTCACGTAAGGGCTATCAGGTAAAATACCTAAGCAAGGGACTATCAGGGGAGAAACAGCTGGCTGAGCAGCTCCTTGGCAGAAACTGTCTGTTCTGCAAAACAAAACTCATTCCTTCCCCACTTTTGTCCCTTCCGTCCCCTCTTTCCGCTGCTAGCTTTCAGCCCTCCGATTTGAGTACCTCCCCCTTGCACCCCAGCCAACAGAACAGCTGAGTGGTGAAGAGTGAGGGGTCTGGGGTCAGACTCCTGGGTTTGGACCCCAGCCCAGCTGCTTACTAGCTCTGGATACGCATGCACGTTGCTTAATCCCCTACGCCTCAGTTTCCTCATCTGTAAAACAAAGAGGATGATAGTTCTTACCACCCAGAATGGTTTTTTTGAGGACTAAATGAGATACTATAGGCAAAGCACTTAGATGATCACCTGTTACATAGGTCACCCTCAGTAAATGCTAACTATTGTCCTACTGCTGTCATCATCATGGTCATCATTGGGACCACTGTTCTGGGCAGCCAAGCAAACAATGCCAGCTACTATGTTTATACGTGTGTATGTGCATACGTTGATGATGAGGGGGCGTGGGGCAAGCTGAGGGCAAAATACAGGCTGGCACCCCCACCCCCACCCCCTCCAGGTGGAATGTGTGTGATATTCCTCGGACAAACCTGACCACCCAAGAACAAAGGGGCTCAAGTGCTTGCCATGGCAACGTGGGCAACTAAGGCAAATGAAAAATTAAATTTCCTTGCTGCCTACAGTCCATTAAGAAGTCCTTGAAACAGAGTGACCTGCCTCTAGGAGCTCAGCTTCCTGGATGATGACGCTTTGCTAGGGACAAAAGGGAATCTTAGCTTAACTTACCCCAACCTCGAGGATCCTGTAAGTCTACTTTCTTTATCTCAGCTCCCCCAAGTTACATGCTGGCCATCATACTCCAAGCTTATGGCCCCTGATACACATCTAAAGGGTCTCGTGGCTGAGGTTTTATTAAACGGTAATAAATGCCATTTCCCTAGCAAGAGCTAGCCCCTCAAGCTGCTGGAAACCTTGCTTCCAAAATTCCTTAGAGACTTACTCTATCCCTGACCCCTCCCAACCTGAGGGTATATAACGAGTTGCCCGTCACGACCCCATGCAGCTCTTCCTGCCCACGGGTCCTGTCCCCGTGCTTTAGTAAAATCACCTTTTTGCACCAAAGACATCTTCAAGAATACTTTCTTGGCCATTGGCTCCAGACCACCCCACCATCGCCCCCAAAACTTCATCGTTGAGATGCATGTAAAAAAATTAACGACTGTGGGGGCACCTGGGTGGCTCAATCGGTTGAGCATCTGACTTCAGCTCAGGTCATGGTCGTGAGTTTGAGCTCCACATTGGGCTTGTTGCTGTGGGCAACAGAGCCCACTTAGGATCCTCTGTCCCCCTCCCTCTGCCCCTCCCCCGTTTGCACACACTCTCTCTCAAAAATAAATAAACATTAAATTTTTTTTAAATGAGTGCGTGTGTGCATAGTTTTTAAAAGAATAAGGACATGAAAATGGCAACCGTATTTCCTGAGACCTTTACCCCCTGCTGTTGCTTATGATCCATTCAGGAGTGATGATGTGGGTCATTGGACCCAACCCCTCTGAGTGCACGTCGTCCTAAGGCACCCAAAACAGAAGGCTTCTGCAGTCAGTTATGACCCAGAAAGAGACCAGGGGCTCGTCGGGCTTTTCGAACATTCTGAGCAACAAAATCCCGTCTGCAAATCATATCTTCCGAAAAGCTCTATGTGTAACGTAGACAAAAGCGAAGTTACGTTAGCATAAATGTATAAGTTCCAAAGTTCACTTGTTAGCAAGGCAATTACGGACAGCCATGGGGCTCTTCGGATCAAGACAAAACCTTGAAACCTGAAGTTAAATATGACAGACACTGTCTTCCATCAGCTTTACAAGCCACAAAGTTTGATTAGCAGCTGCTCCGGGGATCCTAGAATCCATTAGAAAAACGTTTGGGAATCACTATTAAGTGCTGACGTATTCAGGCTGAGTATCTGCAAAGTGTCACAAAAGTTTCCACCAAAAAAATACCCACACAACACACACACACACACACACACACACACACGCACACACACACACACACACTGTGTATGTATAGATCTACACGCAGAGAAAGAACAAATGTAACAAAGTGCTAATAATCGGTGAGTGTGGGTGAAGAGTATACGAGCGTTCATTGTTCAGGTCTTTTAGTTTTCATGGGTTTGAAAGTTTTCCAGAAAAATAAAGATATAATGCTAAGTTGGAAAAAATTACTATAATAGACTATTCCCTGTCGACTACCACCCAGCTCACCACTGCAGCCAAAATGTCCTTGCGAATGTTGGGCAGCCCAGAAAAGAGCTTTCAAGGCGCACGGAGACAATTCTGCTGCAGACAGTTCTAGATT
This sequence comes from Felis catus, assembly GCF_018350175.1. NCBI lineage: Eukaryota > Metazoa > Chordata > Mammalia > Carnivora > Felidae > Felis > Felis catus. The sequence continues at coordinate 9,141,341 of NC_058381.1, forward strand.
TCAAACACTGATTCTGGTACGTAGGAGCTGTGTAATCTTGGGTAAGCTGCCTGGCCTCGCTCAGCCTCTGTTTCCCCACATTACTGATGAGGATGACAGAGATGAAGGCAAGTAATTCGATTGGATCCAGATGCGGGAGACCAGTTAGCACAGCTCTTGTTGTTATAACTGTTATTTCCCTAGATTAAGCCAAAATGCTTGCAGTAACTGAGCATTTCTGGTGCCTACATCTGCTCAGGTAGAGGAAGCCATTGGGTGTCATTGCCTGGGTTGGTGGCAGTGGCAGTCTGGCATTCGAGTCGGGGTTAGGGACAGGAATCGGGCTGGGAAGGAGATCCGATCAAACAGCCCAGCCTCTTCTATCTGAATCGATATCGGGAGAAAAGGTGAAAGCAGGATTAGCCTCTAAGCTATCAGGGAGGCCAGGAAGAACAAGTACCCCAGACATAGAGCGATTGGGTATACGAGCGGGAGACTCACTACCTCCAGAACTGCTACAAACTGAAAGTGGCTTGCTTTGGTTTTTCTCTAAGTTTTATTTATTTAATTTTGAGAGAGAGAATGAGCAGGGGAGGGGCAGAGAGAGAGAGGGAGACAGAGGATCCGAACCGGGCTCTGTGCTAACAGCACAGTGCCCAATGTGGGGGCTCGAACTCACGAAATGTGAGACCGTGACCTGCGCTGAAGTTGGAAGCTTAACCGACTGAGCCACCCAGGGGCCCCAAGGTAGCTTGTTTTTGAAGGTCCAAATAAATTAGGATTTTTTTTTCAAATAAATTAGGATTTTAATCTGTTTGGCTGGTCTACCTACTCAAGGAAGTGGTTTTATCCACCCAATTCAGTCTTTATTCCCTGCTGAGGGTCAGCTGTGGCCCACTGGAGGGGCAGAGACCTGGGAGTCAGAGAGACTGGCTGGAAGCCCATTGTTGCTTTTTTTTTTTTTTTTTTTTTTAATTTTTTTTTTTTCAACGTTTATTTATTTTTGGGACAGAGAGAGACAGAGCATGAACGGGGGAGGGGCAGAGAGAGAGGGAGACAGAATCGGAAACAGGCTCCAGGCTCTGAGCCATCAGCCCAGAGCCCGACGCGGGGCTCGAACTCACGGACCGCGAGATCGTGACCTGGCTGAAGTCGGATGCTTAACCGACTGCGCCACCCAGGCGCCCCCCATTGTTGCTTTTCACTAGCTGTCATGGCCTTGAAGAAGCTTCTCTGAGCCCCCGTTTTCTTATCTGTAGGAGACACACGATCGCTATCCTGCAGGGTGTTGTACTGTGAGGATGACATTCCTTCAAGTAGGCGGGCATGGAAGTTGCTTCTGCGGCCTCTCCCTTCCACTCACCATCACTACACACACAGACACACACACACACACACACGCACACACGCATGCACTCTCGCACACATAGCATCTTACCTGGCTCACGCAGGGAGGTTAAGCCATTTGGGATCTGGCGTTAGAGTTGAGAAAGTGGCCATGGTGGAGGGCAGGACAAGGTGGCCGGACGGGAGAAGCCGATGGTGGGGAGTTGGCACCAGTGGTAGCCAAAGAAGCAGGCAAATAGGTCTCATGGGAGGTAAGACCCAGGAGAGGAAAACATTTCTCAAAGAAAGGCTTTGGAGCTGAGAAGTAAACCTGGAGGTTTCTCAAATACCCAGGCTACCAGCAGCCTGGAGGATTCATGCCAGTCCCCCGGCTGTCCTTTCTGCCCTGTGTTACTCTGTTTCGTTCAAGATTCTGAGTAAACCAGGGGCGCCTGGGTGGCTCAGTCGGTTGAGCATCTGACTCTTGGTTTGGGCTCGGGTCGTGATCTCAGGTTCATGGGATCGAGCCCCGTGTTGGGGTCTGTGCTGGCAGCACGGAGCCTCTCTCTTTCCTTCTCTCTCTGCCCCTCCCCTGCTTGCGAGCTGTCTCTCTTTCAAAAATAAACAAACATTTTTTTAAAAAAGATTCGGATTCAACCCTTTTCCCCACGGCACCCCCAAACTCTACTTCCTTTTCCCACCCTCTCTCACGGTTTGAAGAACCCCAGAAGGGGCCAGTTCTGCTGCCCTAACATTGAACCTGAGTCTCTGCTGGTTCCTGCCCCCCACAGCCACCTGTGGAGCTCAGCCAGCGGGAAGCCAGGAAAGGACTCGGTACCAGTACCGAGTAGAAGGGTGTGGGATGAAACCCCACACCCCAGGCTGTGCTACGGCCGGCTACATGCCCCTGGGCAGTTCACATGACCTGCTCCCCTTCTGTTAAATGATCATACTTCTGCCTAGCTCACAGGTGAGTGTCAGGGTCAAATGAATGTATTACTTGAAGGGCACTTTATGATGTATGAAGAGCTATACAAGTATTGTTATGATCACAGAAAGTGGGAAAGCTGCCATCTTTTATCACCAACCCCCCCCCCCCATCATGTGATGTTACAAAGTTAAAAGAGAAAAGTCTTTGTTCCTGAGAAGTCAGTGAATTTCCAGGTTGCCCGTTTGCCCTTTGACTTTGAAAAAAAGCAGGTGGAAAACAAGGACATTGACTAGACATGTTTTATTATCCCGAAGGGGGAGAACCCAGACAGCACAGAAAGTTCTAAACTTAGCCGAAATAGCTGAATTCCCAAGGAGACAGGGTTCGCCTGGGGCGGCCAAAAATGTCTTCCTGCTTGTACTAAAATGAGTAGGCACCGGCTATTGGTATTTGGAGAGCAGAGCAGGTGAGGGAGAAGAGATGGATGTAAACCCGTGGTCCTCAAACATACGTATGCTTCAGAATCCCCTACAGGTCTTATTAAAGCAGATTGCTAGGCCCGGCCCCCCAGAGTTTCTGATTTCTAAATCCAGGCTGGGAGCCTGAGAATTTGCATTTCCAGTAAGTTCCCAGATGGTACCGATATTGCTGGTGGGGAAACCATACTTTAAGAATTCAAAATCTGTGGGGCGCCTGGGTGGCTCAGTCGGTTAAGCGTCGGACTTCGGCTCAGGTCATGATCTCACCGTTCGTGAGTTCGAGCCCCGCGTCGGGCTCTGTGCTGACAGCTCGGAGCTTGGGGCCTGCTTCGGATTCTGTGTCTCCTTCTCTCTCTGCCCCTCCCCCACTTGTGTTCTGTCTCTCAAAAATAAATAAATGTAAAATAAAAAAATTAAAAAAAAAGAATTCAAAATCTGTGAACATAACTTTGTTTTAAAAGTAAACACAGGGTCTCCTGCCTGGCTCAGTCAGTGGAACACGTGACTCTTGATCTCTCGGTCTGTGAGTTCGAGCCCCGCGTGGGGCTCTGTGCTGACAGCTCAGAGCCTGGAGCCTGCTTTGGATTTTGTGTCCCCCTCTCTCTCTGCCCCTGCCCTGCTCATGCTCTGTCTCTCGCTGTCTCAGAAATGAATAAATATTAAAAAATAATAATAAATAAATAAATAAATTTTTTAAAAGGGTAAAAGTAAACACAAATCTTCAATTCTTTCCAAAGTTATTACTGTGTGTCCTTGACCAAGTTACATGGCCTCTCTGAGCCACCCGTGTTTTCCTCTTCATTCCGTAAAATAGGGGAAATATTATCTATCTCACAGGGCTGCAAAGATTAAATAAGAAATGGTATTCAAAGATAGTACTTGAGGGGAGTCTGGGTGGCTCAGTCAGTTAGGTGTCTGGCTCTCAATAATGGCTCAGGTCATGATCTCACGGTCCATGAGTTCAAGCCCCATGTCGGGCTCTGTGCTGACAGCTCAGAGCCTGGAGCCTGCTTCAGATTCTGTGTCTCCCTCTCTCTCTGCCCTTCCCTGCTTGCTCTCTGTCTCTCTCTCAAAAATAATAAACATTAAAAAAAATTTTTTTTTAAATATCACTGCCTAAATACTGGAGCATACTGTGGGAAAATAAAATTTAACTTCAAAAGCAAGCTTGAAACTGATTGAATGAAAGATGGGGCAAAACACAGAGAGGAGGGCCTTGACGGTATGGCTGGAATGGGAGAAAGGATGACAAGGGTTTTTATGGAAACTTCTGGCAAGCGCATTATAATTTAAAGAGGCCGAGAACACGGAGTTGCTACAACTCAGAGCACCTGAGATAGGTTAAGGGGTTCACTGCAGTCTGACTGTAACAGCTTTAGTAGGATCCTTTGAAAATTATTTTTTTATAAACACTTTTTCCCCCAAGGAAACAGAGTCACAACATTAATTAATTTAGGGGAAAAGATTTTTAACCTCAAATGCCTGATCACTGCTATGCTGACCCTGAGTCCTTGTTGGATTACCCGTCTGCCCTCTTCTTTTTCAGAACCTGGTGGCCTCCCTTCAGGGAGACCGTGGATTTTCTCAGCAAGACCACAGACAAACCAGAAATGAAGATAAAGACTAAGCATGTCCCAGCACAGACTGGCCGGCCGGTCATTCTACCTGAGCCATACACGGTGTCCCCTGCATGTGGATATCAGCTACACACGATATGGTGACCCTCCTGCCCCACCGCCACCGTGACGCGTCGTGGGTGTGGAGGGAGGGGAGTCCTGCTCAAATCGGATGGACCTAGGAGAAGGAGGAAATGGGCAGGCTACTATTTCTTCCACTTCTGTCTTTGGCTAATGGGGCTGGAGTGGTGACCCCCGAAATGGGGACAGTTGGTTGTAGAGACGGGGAGCAATCCGATAGATGGTCAGTCAACAACACAATTCAAAACTCAAGATGGCCTGAGAAAACATCACATTAGAGGCAGTACATCAGGCAAGGGAATGAGGGAGGAAATACTGCCTCGTCTCTTATTGTCTTGAATCGTGGATTACTGTTCAGCTCTTCAGATTCACTTTTCACTTCAATTTTTTTTAGGTTTATTTCTTTATTTTGTGAGAGACAGAGGCAGGGCGAGTAGGGAGGGGGCAGAGAGAGAGGGAGACAGAGAGGGAGACAGAGCTGTCAGTGCAGAGCCTGACGTGGGGCTCGAACTCACAAAACCGTGAGATCGTGACCTGAGCTGAAACCGAGAGTTGGAGGCTTAACCAGGCGCCCGTTCACTTCAATGTTAAATCAACTTCTGTGATCCAAGGGTACAGCTGGTTATCTTCTGGGTCGCTATATCTTAGTGCCCAGCCCAGCAGCAGCTTGCATGTTATAAATACATAACATATATTTCAACGTATATGTTGAATCAATTTGATTTGAGGACGGTCATTCCAAAAACACGCTGAACATGTTAAAGAAAGAAGGGTTCCACGAATGGGCCCAAATTTGTATCCTATCGTTTCATCGTGGATCTTGGGAGGATGTGGGAATTGACTCAGATTCCATAACATTCCTGGAAAAGAATGCCATGGGCACTTGAACCTCAAAAAGTTGAGACAAGAATAAATTACGTAGAGGCTAAAATTGCATTCTGACCCTACGCTCACAAAAATGGTTTAGCAATGGAACAAAACAATCACACACCAAAAGGAGCTCCTGATGAGTTCAGATTGTGTTTCCAAGTGCGTCTACACAATGGAAGAGGAAATAAATGTAGGTAAATACGGAAGAGTGCCCCACGCTCACACGGCTTTGGGGAAATGACGGAATATAAAATAGGCCCTGTTTCTGTTTTTGTTTTTTTAATTTGTTTGTTTTAGGCAATTTCAGTTTGGGGACCAAGAGTAAGAAAAAAGATATGCCCATCAGTTGAGGCAATGACAGAAAGAAAGTAGGTATTTCTAACACTCAGTTTTGCTTTGATCTTTTTTTTTGGGGGGGGGGAGAGCAGAGGAAGGGCAGAAGGAGAAGGAAAGAGAGAACACTTAAGCAGTTTCCACACCCAGCGAGGAGCCAGAAGCAGGGCTTGATCTCACAACCCTGAGATCATGACCTGAGCCAAAATCAAGAGTCAGACGCTCAACTGCCGGGAGCCACCCAGATGCCCCTGTTTTGATCTTTCATATCAAGAAGGGAGGTGTTGACACTGAAACTGAACGGACAAAGAGAGCTGGCTGGGAAATGAAGTTCGAGTCACAAAGGGTTCCTTTATAAGAGCTCAAGCATTCTGACTTAAACAAATTACATCTCATGACCCTGACCCAGTTTACCGATGTGACCAAAAGCCAGGCGGTAACCTTCAAGACATTAAGAAAAGTGTAGAGGATGGGGACACGTAAAAGTGTCTTAATTTCTAAGGAGAAAAATAAGGTGGATTCTGGAAACAACACACTCATCCACTTGGATGTGAACTCACGGCAGAATCCTAAAGTGGTTTAATGAAGGAGTCGGTGAGCATTTAGAAAATAAAGCAGCCAATACCAACAAACCTCAGTGGTTCGGTAAAAACTGGCCAGGCTAATCTCGTTTTCTCTTTTGAGAGCATTGTGAGGCAGGTGAGCAAGGAAATGCGGACATGTCTTGATTTTTGCCATTGGGAAAGTCCTTCCGGGTGTCTGGTGGACAAAGGACTAAAAGTGGGCTTTAAAAGTTGGCTACAGCTGTATACAGTTCTCCCAAAACATAACTTATTGAATAACTACGCCCAAAAGGTATTGACCAGGGGCTGCGAGATTCCGTATTTTAGCCTTACCCTAATCAATATGGATCCACAAGATTAAGACTTCAGAAGAAAAGTTCACCAATTCCATGGGTGACACTAGGCTCGGAAGGAGTGCCAGCCTATGGGACGCAGAATCGTGAATCAAAGGTATCTCTGGAAGCAGCAATGATGCAACAATATTTTAAATTCAAATAAAAAATGAACTCAATAAATTCCAATTTTACAAAATTTCATCGAAAATTCTAATCCTCCGCTGTATAGACCCTTGGATACAAACATAGGACGGGGTCTCTGGAAACAAGTCAAGGGACCATCAGACTGTCAAAGAGGACGATAACTTGCCTTGACACAGGTCACAGGAAAAGACCCAGAAGTTATGAAGGGAAAGTGGGAAACGTAGGGTGAAAACAAACTTCCTTGGAGGACGTGCGTGAGAACTGCCTTCATACAGTTGAAGGTCTGTCCTCTGAATGAGAAATCAGACAAGTCCACATAGTCAAGGGGAGACCCCTCTTCGGAGGTCACAGGGACTAGGACTTGGACTCTATTAAAACATTTCTTCTGGGAGCACCTGGGTGGCTCAGTCGGTTAAGCGTCTGACTTGGGCTCAGGTTATGATCTTGAAGTTCATGAGTTCAAGCCCCGCCCCGCATCGGGCTCTGTGCTGATGGCTCGGAGCCTGGAGCTGCTTCAGATTCTGTGTCTCCCTCTCTCTCTCTGCCCCTCCCCCACTTGCACTCTATCTCTCTCTCTCAAAAATAAATAAACATTTAAAAAAAATTTTTAGGGGCGCCTGGGTGGCTCAGCCGGTTAAATATCCGACTTCAGCTCAGGTCACGATCTCGCCATCCGTGAGTTCGAGGCCCGCGTCGGGCTCTGGGCTGATGGCTCGGAGCCTGGAGCTGCTTCGGATTCTGTGTCTCCCTCTCTCTCTCTCTGCCCCTCCCCCACTCGCACTCTATCTCTCTCTCAAAAATAAATAAACATTTAAAAAAAATTTTTAAAGACATTTCTTCTAATCTTCACTATCCAAAACTACGATGAGCTGCTGTGTGAGGTAGTGAGGTCACTGCCACTACGCAGCTGAGTGGCCCAGCCAGACGGAGTGGATGCTAAGACACTGAAGGTTCGAGACACTCGGTGTCCATGCCTGGAGTTCATCATGTGGCTTATTCCCTTACCCACGATACCCATGATCTAATAAGGAGGGCAGCGTGGGGGACTGGTTAAAATCTCAGCACCGACCTGCCCAGGTTCGAGTCCCGGCTCTGCCACTTGCTCACCATGTGATCACAATGACTTTGAGCAAGTTAACTGACCAGCACCCCCCCACCCCCGCCCGAACCACAGTTTCCCCATCTGCAAAAGAGGTTAAGGTTAAGTGAAGGTTAAGTGAGTTCATAATGGCCTCACGGCACCCAGACGTGCAACACAGAGCTTGCGATCTATTCTGATTACTCTGCAATCTTTTGGGATCACTCTGAAGGTTCCCGGCTACTGAATCTAGGCACCTGAGCAGACAGGAGACTATCACTAGAAGGTGAGAAAGAGGAGGCAGGTGCTTAGGGATTACTGCAAACAGAGAGAACAGCACAGCAGGGAGCAGGAGGGAGAAGCCAGAGACCTTTCTCCTCTGGTGGAGATTTCCATCCCCGGGGCCACCCTTAAGACGCAAGCCGCTGTCCCGTCTTTTGTGGTCAGTAAGAGTCTGAGGGACGGAGGCTGGAGTCTAGGGAGCAGCCTGCACTGAAGTTGGCATTGGCTTCTCGGGCTCCTCTCCCAGATCTATGATCCGGATGGCGTTTTCCTTCTTGGAAAGCCAGAAGGCAGGGTAGACCGGCTCCGAAAACTTGCACTCAAACTTGTGAACCAGAGTCATGGCGTCAGACTCCACGCCGTAGAAGGACAGGATCCCTCCCGGAAAGTCGACGTAGATCCCCAGCCTCCGGAAAGGTCGGGCTTTGAGCGGGGTCTCCGTGTCACTGTGCCAGGCTGTGAACTCCTTCCCATTCCAGTGGAGGCTCCAGGAGAAGTCGTTCCCAGAAATGCAACCGTTGCGCTCATCCCCCTTCCGGTCGATGCCTCTGCAGGTGAGGCCAACATAGGTGCCCGCCCCGGAGGTCTCTACCTCAAAATAGTACCGGTGCAGGTACAGGCTCTGTTGCGACAGCACCTGCCGCCAGTGCACAAACCTGCTGGGGAGGTCCGGGTAGGGATGCTCCCAGGGCGTGGTGTTGGTGACCTTGCGATTGTCCTCCTGCAGCCGGAGATACCTGTGTGCCGTGTCCGGGTCAAACGAGATGTCACATGCATCTGAGGAGGTACAGAAGGGCAGGAACTGACGGCGGATTCGGACGGAACACTTCAAACCCAGCCAGCCTCCCAAGCAGGAGAAAACACCTCTCTCTGCCTCTCTGTTTACTGGGGCAACTGTCCAGCCCCCCACCCCCCCCCACCCCCGGGAAAGAGGTGGGCGAAAACCAAAACAGAAAGAACTCAAATCACTCCGCTTCCTTCCTTTCTAAAGTTCAAATCGCCAGGCATTTGCTGTATTACTTGCTGAGCTGAATCAAGACACAAAATCCACGGATTCGTTCACTGTCTCGCCCATTCATTCATTCATTCATTCATCCAACAAATATGTATTGAAGGCCACACTCTTCTTCTCGGTGTGGGCCAGGGCTGGTGGAAATACGCACTCACCCACCCACACGCGATTCTTTCGTTGTGTATTTATTTGTTTATTTTTAGATGTGCATTTATTTATTTTGAGAGAGAGAGAGAGAGAGCGAGCAGGGGAGGGGCAGAGAGTGAGGGAGACAGAAGCCCAACCAGGCCCCGCGCTGTCAGCACAGAGCCTGACGTGGGGTTCGAGCCCACGAACCGTGAGATCATGACCTGGGCCAAAATCAAGTGTCAGATGCTTAACCCACTGAGCCACCCAGGTGCCCCTTTTCATTTTTTTTTTTTTTTTTTACTTGACCAATATTTAGCCTGGTGATTGCTCAAACATTCCCTCAAACACATCCTCTCGCCAACCCTGGAGAATAAAGATAATAATGGCACCTCCAGGCACCCAGTTGCTCAAGTCACGCTCAAGTTATTTTTGAAATGTCTCTGCCCCCATCCTCACCCCCCACCTGGCTCCTCCCTCCTCTCCACCCGCCCCCACCCACAGGCAGCATCAAGCCCTGTAGATCCCACTTCTGTCCAGCCCACTGCTTCACCCCCGATCTAGTCCAGAACAGGCTCTTTGCCAGCCCCTCGGCCGTGACCCCCTTCCGGCCCTTCTCCACAACAGAGCCACACGGTATGTTTCAGGGTACAGGCTAAGGTAAATCATGTCACCCCAGCTTAAAGACCTTTGATGGGGCCCTCTGCCCACAGAATAAAGCAGTAACCCCCTCACTCCCGCCTGCACAGCCACGCATGACTGGCCCTGGCCCGTGTCTCCAGCCGCATCTCCCGCCCTCTGCCCCTTGACTGCCACACTCCAGCCACCCTGACCTCAGAAGCACGCAACCCTGAGCCCTTTAGCACAGACCATTTCCATCCGAGACATGATCATCGCCGACCCTGAGCCTAGGTCATTCCTACCGATCCTTTCAAATGGTAGCTAACGGTGCATGTCCTCAAAGAGGCCCTCTGTGACCATAATCTGGGGCAGATGACTCCCCATCACTTTCTCTCGGAGCACTCTGGCCGTTTAAACTTCATGGTGCTCAACAAAATGTGTATAACCCATTTATTTGTGTGTTTGTTTCGTGCCTGTCTTCCTTCTAGTCTATAAACTCCACATGTCCCATGGGACTCTATCTTGGGCTCTTATATTTTCCAAGTGAATTAGCATATTCAAGTCTATTTAAATTCCAGGGACGCCTGGGTGGTTCAGTCGGTTAAGCACCTGACTCCTGATTTCCACTCAGATCATGATCTCATGGTTTGGGGGGATGGAGCCCCACGTCGGGCTCTGCGCTGACAGCTTGGACCCTGCTTGGGATTCTCTCTCTCTCTCTCTCTCTCTCTCTCTCTCTCTCTCCCTTTTTCTGCCCCTCCCCTGCTTGCACTAGCTCTGGTTCTCTATCTCTCTCTCTCAAAAATAAATAAATAAACTTTTTTTTTTTTTTTAAAGGGAGTCATCTCGTAACTAACCAGGATCTTCAAAAGTGCCAAGGTCATGAAAGACAAAGAAAAACTAAGGGACTGGACCCAGACTGGGAGAGACTAAGGAGGCATGGAAACATTTGTGATCCTGGATCAGACTATGGGCCTGAAAAAGGACACTGGTTGGAGCACTTGGTGAAACACTTGAATAAATTCTGTAGATGAGCTTATAGCAGTGTGCCAATGTCCGCTTCCTGGTTTCGGTCAACGCACTGTAATTACACAAAGCGTTAACGTTTGGAGAAGCTGGATGAAAGGTCGACGGGAATTCTTTGTCCTATTTTTGCAACGTTTTTGTAAATTTGAAATTGCCTCAAGCGTGAAAAGTAAAAAAATAACTTTTTCATTAAATTGTTTATATGTCCCATTTAGGGATACACCTGGGGTTGCGAGAACTTGAAACTTAGTGAGAGATGGTGCTCTTGGGGCGCCTGGGGGGCTCCGTCGGCTAAGCGTCTGACTGGCTCAGGTCACGACCTCATGGGTTCATGGGTTCGAGCCCCGCGTCGGGCTCTGTGCCGACAGCTCGGAGCCTGGCGCCTGTTTCGGATGCTGTGTCTCCCTCGCTCTCCGCCCCTCCCCCCCCTTGTGTGCATGCTCTCTCTCTCTCTCTCTCAAAAATAAACATTAAAAAATTCTTTAAAAATTTTTAGAAAACAAAAGAGAAAGATGGGGTTCGTGCTTCACCAGAGCATTACGCTGACGTCGATGAGTGGGGAAGAGGAAGCTGTTCACAACTTACACTGGAGGAACTGGTGCCGGGTGCTGGGCTCAGGTTTTGAGGTCCAGTACTTGCGCTGGACCACGGCAGACACTTGAGTTCTGATATCATATTCCTCTAGAAAAATCAGAGGGTTATGAATGCACACCTGTCCAGGTGGTCAGGAGAACCTAAGAAGCAGGACTTCCCAGCCACTCTTCCCCGGGCTCCCTGGGGGAAGGACTGGACTCCAGTCATGTCAGAGAGAGCTCTGCCCAATGGGCCACATTTCTCTCATGGGTGAAGCATAATACGCTGGAGAAAGATCCCAGACTGGCTTGGATTCCACTTAAAAGTACAGGCATTCACAACCTCAAAAACGCAAGCCAACTGCACGATGTAACTAACTCGACGTCTCTGGGCCTCAATCGCAAAATAAAATCATCAAACTAAGCGTCCATTAGCGACGTGGCCTGGCCAAAGGACGACTTTGAAAATGAGACATTCCCCCTGATTTCCCCCGCTCTCCCCTGGCTGTCCCTCACCTTCCCCACCAACCACTCTGAGAAACACTCATACCACAGCCCACGGCCCGGACAGCTTCTCACCTTCCTTGGAGAAATCCTGGAGCTGGACCTTGTAGTTCTGTAGCAACTGGATTAAGTGAACAGTGGAGTCTGTGATGACCTTGCGGATGCCCGAGAGCTTATCCTTGAGTCCTATGTAAACACTCGGGAAGGCACCGTCCTCAGTGTTCTTAAACTTGCAGTACTCCTGCAGGTGAAGAAAACATGGCAGAACGTGCCTTGATCTCTGCATTTCTCACACTGCTCCCATTACACCACTGGCTGCGTCTGTAAAATGGGTTGATGGTAAGGTGCCCTTCAGAGAGCAAGTCTATGTAACATATCTAGCTCAGGACCTAACAACACAGAAGGTGTTTCTTTTTTAAACTGGGGACGTGGGCTTTTAAAAATCAAGAGACACCGGGGCGCCTGGCTGGCTCTCTTGGTGGAGCATGAGCCTCTTGGTCTCGGGGTTGTAGGTTTAGAGCCCTATGCGGGGTGTGGAGGTTACTTAAAAATAAAACTTTCAAAAAAATAAATAAATAAAATAAAATCAAACTTTCAGGGGCGCCTGGGTGGCTCAGTCGGTTAAGCGTCCGACTTCGGCTCAGGTCGTGATCTCGCGGTCCGTGGGTTCGAGCCCCGCGTCGGGCTCTGTGCTGACAGCTCGGAGCCTGGAGCCTGCTTCTGATTCTGTGTCTCCCTCTCTCTCTGACCCTCCCCCCATTCATGTTCTGTCTCTCTCTGTCTCAAAAATAAATAAACGTTAAAAAATTTTTTTTTGTTTTAATAAAACCTTGAAAAAAAAAAAGAATAGGGGCACCTGGGGGCTCAGTCAGTTAAGCATCTGACTTCAGCTCAGGTAGTGATCTCACAGTTCATGAGTTTGAGCCCCGCATCGGGCTCTGTGCTGACAGCCTGCAGCCTGCTTGGGATTCTGTCTCTCCCTCTCTCTGCCCCTCCCCTGCTTGTGCTCTCTCTCTCTCTCTCTCAAAATAAATAACTTAAAAAAAAATTTTTTTTACAAGTTACACATTTAAAAAAAAATTTTTTTTCAACGTTTATTTATTTTTTGGGGGACAGAGAGAGACAGAGCATGAACGGGGGAGGGGCAGAGAGAGAGGGAGACACAGAATCGGAAACAGGCTCCAGGCTCTGAGCCATCAGCGCAGAGCCTGACGTGGGGCTCGAACTCACGGACCGTGAGATCGTGACCTGGCTGAAGTCGGACGCTCAACCGACTGCGCCACCCAGGCGCCCCTACAAGTTACACATTTTAACACTGTATGTGGAGTTTAGCACCATACATGAGAAAAGTGGTATTTTAAATCAGTGGGGGCAAAAACGGGTTATTCAACACATGCTGTCGTCTCAAACGGGTCGCAATTTGGAGAAGAAGTTGCCTTTCTACATAAATAACTTACACGCAAATATATTTCATGCATCTTAAAGTTTTTAAGTTAAAGTCCTACAAAGAGGAAAGAAAAAAGAAAAATTATGTCCTCTCTGGGGAAACTCATGACGTGAGAAGCCAAACATTCATTCCTATTTTCTTTGTTTTGATATTGGAAAGCAAAGGAAACTGACAAAGACATTCTGTTAGTATTTTTGTCTTTCTCTCCCTGCTTTTCTTTCTCATTAAAGGGTTAACTATGGTTGTCTTTGGGTGGTGGGAGCCTGGGTGATTGTTTCCTTTCATATTTTCCAAGAGGTTTTTTTTTTTTTTTTTCCCACAACAAACATTTATATTTGTCGTAACTAGAGGGGAATTTTTTTCAAAAGTGCCATCAGTGGGGCACCTGGATGGCTCAGTCAGTTGAGCATCTGACTTCGGCTCAGGTTATGATTTCGCGGTCCATGAGTTCGAGCCCCGCATCCGGCTCTGTGCTGACAGCTCAGAGCCTGGAACCTGCTTCGGATTCCGTCTCTCTCTCTGTCCCTCCCCTTCTTATGCTCTCTCTCTCTCTGTCTCAAAAATAAATAAACATTAAAAAAATTTAAAGAAAAATTATTTCGGGGCCCCTGGCTGGCTCTGTGGGTAGACCATTTGGCTCTTGATCTCGGGGTGGTGAGTTCGAGCCCCACATTGGCCATAGCGTTAACTGAAGAAAAATAAATCAAAACAAATTTTTTTTTCAGTTATTTTTAGGGATATTAGACTAGAAGGAGCCTCGAAAGTTATTGACTCTGAGCTGATTATCTGGTAAATGAGGAATTTGAGACCCAGAAAAGTTAACTGACTTGGTTATACACTGCCCGGCTATCTAGTGACAGATCTGGGAGGATGGAATTTACACCCAGTCCCTGCAAGATGACATGTCCTCAGGTCTGGCACTAATGGCATGTGGCTTAGCGAATACTGCGTGACCCCATGATGAAAGTCTCGTCTCCTCTGCCTGCCCGGCTTTCCTCAATCAACCAGCACACGCAGCCCCTCTCTGAAAGGCAAGAGGTTCCCCAGCCTCACCCCTGCCGGGCATACTGATACCAGCTGACTCCTCTCTCACCTGAAATTCTCCACTGGTGGTGTTGCTGACTTCACGTAGAAGAACAAAGTTCTCCCGCAGTCAGATGCCTGCCTGGCCCCGTGAGCCTCGTTTCCATCACTATGTGCCCAGCAGCCCACGCCCCCTCCTTGTGAAAGCACCTAATTCCCCACATCAGTGGTGCTTTCTTTTTTATTTTTTTAATTTTTTTTAATGTTTATTTATTTCTGAGACAGAGAGAGAGAGAGAGAGACAGAGCATGAGCGGGGGAGGGGTAGAGAGCGAGGGAGACACAGAATCAGAGGCAGGCTTCAGGCTCCGAGCTGTCGGCACACAGCCCGACGCAGGGCCTGAACCCACGAACCGTGAGATCGTGACCTGAGCCCAAGTCGGTCCCTCAACCGACTGAGCCACCCAGGCGCCCCGGTGGTGCTTTCTCAAACCTCCCTGCCTGAGCACAGGCTGTTCTGTCTCTTTGGACATGACTTCTCTTCCATGACCCAGTTCCAGTCTCCCACTCTGGGGAGTCTTCCTTTCCGCTCCTGTATTCCTGTTCTCTGCTAACACCTACTTCTCTCCGGTCCCACGGCGCCCCGTGCACCCCATTTATCGAAGAGCGGTTCTAGGGGCTCCCGGGTGTCTCGGTCGGTCGAGCACCAGACCCTTGTTTTAGGCTCAGGTCACGATCTCGCGCTTCGGGAGCTCCAGCCCCGCGTCAGGCTCCGCGCCTCCAGCACGGAACCTGCTTGGGATTCTCTCTCCCTCTCTGCCCCTCCTGCTCTCTCTCCTCTCTCTCTCTCAAAATAAATAAGTTTGAAAAAGAGCAGTTCTAGTCCCGCATTCCCCACATCTGGCACAGACCCAGCAGAGCGAGCAGAGCACCAGGGATGGGTGCCTCGGGCCCCGCCCCCGCCCGCACCTCCAGGAAGAGGGCGGTGTTACTGATGGAGGCAATGCTCTCCAGCTCCTGCCTCCTCCTCTCCATCTGTGCGCTCCTGTGCTCCAGATGCGTCCGGATGCCGCTGGCCTGGCTCAGGGCGGCTTGCTCCTTCTCCTCCAAGAAGAGCATCACGTCGGTCTGGGCCTTCCTCACGGCAGCAAGCAGCTCCCCAAACTGCTCCTCGGCCACCGCCTTCACCTCCGACACTGACACCTGGTGAGGGAGGGGGCGGCGAAGGAGATGTTAGCAAGGCTTCGACTTTATCGAAGCTCCACACACAGACCCGTAAAGCCGAGCAACCCGCAACCTGGGGAGCAATTTTCTATAACAAAAGGCGGCCTTTGGGGCGCCTGGGTGGCTCAGTCGGTTAAGCGTCTGACTTTGGCTCAGATCGTGATCTCGCGGTTCGTGGGTTCCAGCCCCGCGTCGGGCTCTGTGCTGACCGCTCAGAGCCCGGAGCCTGCTTCAGATTCTGTGTGTCTCTCTCTGCCCCTTCCCTGCTCGTGCTCTCTTTCTCTATCTCAAAAATGAATAAACATTTAAAAAAATTTTTTTCAGCAGCCTTGGGGCCCCTGGGTGTCTCAGTCGGTTAAGTATCTGACTTCAGGTCAAGTCGTGATTTCGCGGTTCATGGGTTCAAGCCCCGTGTCGGGCTCTGTGCTGACAGCTCAGAGCCTCCTGGAGCCTGCTTCAGATTCTGTGTCTCCCTCTCTCTCTGCCCCTTCCCCGCTCGCATTCTGTCTCTCTCCCTCTCAAACGTAAATAAACATTAAAATAATTTTGTTAATAAAAAATAAAAAAAATTAAAAAGGCAGCCTTTTAT